>NC_141288.1:6890000-7185546 GCF_037954325.1 Fistularia commersonii
CAATGAAAACCACCAACACACGCGCACCACCCTCCCACTCCACTCTTCCTTCCCAATCATCTGTGGGTTGCTTTCCTTTCTCACCTTGGAGTGTGGATCAGAGCAGACACTTGTATGGGAGGACTTCAGATCTATTTGGACTGTTCTCAGATTTGAATCATTTATGGGTTTACGAAACACACACACACACACACACACACACACACACACACACACACACACACACACACACACACACACACACACACAGTAGCAGTAGCTACAGTAGCTTAAACGGAGGCACGCATGCTTATTTTCATAGTGAATAAATAAATCAATCAGTTCAGCAGTGCATTAAAGGTTGAATTTGGAGATCTTGATGTGAAGCAGTGTGTTCACGATACAGCAATTCATTGACAGAAATCTGACACAATCAACAAGGTACAGCAGGATTTGCATTGGCATACACCTTTGGGGGTGCAATTTTGTGGTAATTTCTTAAAATATTTCAAGAGATGGAGAACAGTGATTTATGGGGGAATATCAGGGATATTTTCAGGAATATTTGAATCAGTGTGAACTCAGCGTACAGGCACAAAAATATTACTCCAACATAGGAATAATCGCAAGACAACCCATTCTTCCCCTCAGGTCAGCCAGGATTACGGCCGATCCGGCCCCGCCATAGGTTTAGTTCGACTTACTTCGTTCGAGGGGATGCTGACGACACCTGTAGACCTTCTCTTCTCCCTCAGCTTTCTCTTCTCGATCTGCCCTTTGCCCTTCCGCGCGCTAGGCGCGGAAGGGCTCTTCTTCTCTTTGCCCTTTCCAGGTGACGGGCTCTCCTTGTCGCTGTCGTTACCCACCGCAGGCTCGGTGGACGCGCACTGAGCCCTATCCGTCTTCCACGGGTTGCCCGGCGGGGCGGCTGCTGCGGGGGGCCCGGGGTGGCGTGCTTCCTCCTCTGAACTCCTGAGAGCGTTGCCGGAGGCGGACCGAGTCAACGAGTAGGACGAGGAGGAGGAAGAGGAGGAGGAGGAAGGGAGGTAGCTCCCGGCGGTCCCGTCGCGTTCCGGGTTGTTGTTGAGCTCGGTGCCCGTTGACGGAACAGCGTGGCGGCCGCCCCCGCCGCCACTGTTTGCGTTCCCGGCGCCAATCGGAGCCCCGGTCGCCGCGGCTATGTCCCCAAGCATTTTGGCCCTCATCTTCTCCCGCTTCGCCTTCCACTCCTCCAGAAAATCCGTCGTGGCGTTCGGCTTGAAGCTGCCCGTAGCCATGATGGTAGTCGACGATCGCTGAGAGCTGCCCTTCGCGCGCCAAGATGGTGAATGCGGAGTTGACGTGAAGTCTCGCGCAGCCGTCCTACAGGCACCGCATTCCTCAAGCGATTAAGCCCGGGCTGGCTGCTGACAGGTAGGGCTGGAGGAGGAGCAGGGAGAGTCAAGACAAACCGAGCTTCTGACAATCTCTCATAAATTTTAAAGACGTCAGATGGAAGCGATAAATGGAAAAAAAAAGTTGGCGGCGACTTTTTTTTCCTTTAACAAGGAAGTTGAGAAGTTTTATCCGTCAACGGGATCTTTCCGATGTGTCCTCAGCGTGTCCCGGGGCACTACGAGAAGGGACTCACCTGAGCGCAGCGGTGTCCGATCAGTTAAATCAGCAGGTTTGCTCTGGTCAATGGCGCTTGTCTCTCGTGCGCTGCGAATTGGGGCTGCGCGCTTCCTACCCTCTGGAGCGCCTGCGAGCTGCGCCCGGAAACACACGAACACTTCCGAGTCCGGGAGATTTATACCGAGGTGAATGAAATTCAACACAAGACTTGTGTTGAAGTGAAAGCATGTCGATGTTTAGTCCATGTTAAGTTAAGAAGAAACAAGGCAGTGAACAAGTTAGCAAGGATATTTCAATTATTAAAATCACAGTGACTGTGAATGGGGGTGAGAATAGGTAAGGCGAATGATTAGTAGTCTCTTTGTGAGGTCCTATATTTGACAGGTAACTGGTTCGGTTAAAACCCCGCCTTTCATCCAGTCTTCTCCTTTCAGTTTTGCCCTTCAAGGGTTGCCACAGCAAATCAACCTTCTTCATCTACCCATATTCTCTGTATCCTCCTCTCTCACACCAACTACCTTCATATCCTCTCTCACTATGTCCATAAATCTTCTCTTTTGTCTTCCTCGAGACCTCCTGGCTGGCAGCTTCGATTCCAGCATTCATCTACCAATATATTCACTATCCCCGCTCTGTACATGACCAAACCTTCTCAGTATAGCTTCTCTGACCTTCTCTTCAAAACATCTAGCATGTCCTGTTCCTCTGATGGACTCATTCCTGATCCTATCCATCCTGGTCACTCCCAAAGAGAACTTTGCATCCTCATCTCTGCAACCTCTAGCACTGCCTACCGTCTTTTCATCATTGTTACTGTTTCTAGGACATACGTACAGCATCGCTGGTCTCACCACTGTCATATACACCTTTCCTTTCATTCTGGCTGATAGTCTTCTATTGCATAGTACCCCTGACACTTTTCTCCACCCATTCCAACCTGCTTGAACCCATCTCTTCACCTCGTTTCCTCACTGTTCTGGACTGTTGACCCCAAGTAGCTGAAATCCTCCATGTTCCCACCTTTCATCCAGTCACAGATTGAATTTGCTGTAGCTCAACCCTGTTTGTAGTATAGAGAATGAATAATAATAATAATAATAATAATGATAATAGTAGTAATATAAGCATGAAGCTATATAATTTCTTGATTTATTTCAGCTTTTTTTTTCAATCATTGTCAAGTGTTTTCTTGGTAACTCAACTCTTCAGACCCCTTTTGAGGTTGAGTAGACTGTTGGGAGTTTCTGTTAAATATCTGCTTAAGTTGGGGTTGGATGTTGGTCAAAGTTGAGAGGGTTCATTATGTTAATAAGTGATTTTTTTTTGGAAGCAGAGGGGTTGAATGAGGTTGTTATGTTAATGTGTGCATCTTTATGAATGTGTCATTTGGGCGCTTGAAGAACTAAGGTACGAATCCTGGGAACTCACTTGAGTTGGAATCTGAAAAGGACACAGCGTTGAAAACCTCCTGTGTCCAGTGACAGTCTCCAGTTCTGACTCCAGTTCTGACTTCTTTGATTCCTCTCTCAAACCGCCTGTCTTTCCTGGCCAAAGTGCAGACATTGCTGTTATTTAAGGAGTGGCTCTTGTCTTTAAGGTATGAGTGGAGCCCTGTCCTGAAGAGGTCGTCATGTGTCAGACCATCCATTTGTGCAGAGATTGTTTTGTCTCACCAATGTAAAGGTCATCGTAATCTTCATTCCAGGTACTAGCATAAGATAAGATAATAATACTTTATTGATCCCCATTGGGAAAAATCAGGTGTTGCAGCATCACAGAACAGAGGAAAGGAAACCAAAGACATTAAACAATAAGAATAACAATAAATATACCATGCATCGCAATGTCAATTGTGTGTCTCTGTGTTCTGTCCTTGAGATTCAATAATTCATGACATTTTATGATGGGGGATTTTAAATGTTCTGTTATTTAGTGTTTGTGGATTATCCTTCTGAGTTGTTTGAAAAATACCAGCAACGTAGGGTAAGACAACATCCTTGTATTTGTTTCCTTGCTTCCACACTTCTTTGTGTTGAGAGTGCTTTTTTCAGGTGGTTTCTTTTTTGAAAGGATCGTTTTGAGGTAGTCAAAAGATTTATGGCTTTCCTAACATGTTTTTCATCTGCAAATGGAGTTCTGATTGGTGTTCAAGGGGATGATGAGAATCAAACAAGTGGCGCACATTGGTTTCCGATATGTCCAAGCTTTTATCCTGTTGAATATGTACTGAGCAGTCCAAAATAGGCTGTTTGTCATCTGTGGTATCCTCCTTAGTGAATTTAATGTGAGTGCCAACCATGTTGAGGCATGAAAGCTTCTCTTCCTGTTTCCTTATTTTATAATATATTTTAATCCATGGAGCCATACATCCATCCACATACCTGAACCAAGAGGAGAACAACCAAGTCCTCTGGGAGTTACTGGCAAGCCCATTGCTCATCCATGTTTCATTCTATATCAACAGCCGTTGTACTGGAAATAGGTGGTTTTTAAATGGAGATCACGAGGGCCACAGATATGGTCCATTGTAAGGTTGGTTCTGTTTACGAGGGTGTTGTCTTTTAGTGGCCAATCCCTAACTACTATGACTGCATCCACTAGAAATGCATGTGAAGAGTAAAGTTATGTCAAAGGAAATTTTGGTTTAATCTGTAACCACTTTGATTTGTTTCACCCTGCATTTTGTGGCATTACCAACACCTCACTCCACATCCAGAACTAAGGATTTTGCCAACAGAGTGAAACAAATCAAACTGGAACCCTGAAGTGTATTTAACAATCTCTCACAACAGAAAAATGGGAAAGTCTTACTTCTAGATCACATACGTCAAAGTTAAGCTCCGCGGGCCGGAGTTGGTCCGTGAACAAATTATCTCTGGCCCCTGGGATGAAATTGATTATTATTATTACCAGCCGCCTGCTGGTGTTTTGAACGCATCAATACTACATTCCCCACAATGCAACGGTACCTCGCGAACTCACCTCAGCTTAGCTGGAGGGCTTCGGTTTCATTCTTCATCAGCGGTCAGAGCAGATGTCAAATTTCACCTACCTCCTCCCCAAAAATGGCTAGATGAGAGGTGGACGCTGAGAGCAGGGGATTCCAAGGCAGGTGGGAGGCAGGGTACATGCTAACGGAGGTAAAAGGCAAACCTGTGTGTCTTTTATGTGGAGATAGTTTGGCTGCAGATGCGGATAGAAAACTCGAGCCACTTTCCCAGCTGCCAGACCATGAAAGAGAAGCTCTCTACCGCTGTGTTCCCGACTGCACAGTTTGCCGATAAAATTAACATACTTGCTGCCGACTTCTGACGCCGATTTGCTAACTTTGAAACCTCCAAAAGCAGGTTTGCACTGCTCGGCAATTCTTTTGCAGTTGACGTGGAAAGCGCACCATCAAAACTACAAATGGAGTTGATTGAGCTCCTGTGAAATGACACACTGAAGGAAAAATATGAGCGAGTGGGTGCTGCTGAGTTTGTCATCCCCTACACAGTGCCCCAGCTGCGCATCCATGCTGCTCAGACGTTCTCTATGTTTGGTAGCACATAGCGGTGTGAACAACTATTCTCTCTTTGATGAAGCTAAACAAAACATCACACAGGAGCCATCTTGGTGATAAGCACCTTCACTCAATCCTGAGGATTTCCTCATCTCAGAGCCTGACCCCGAACATCGATTAATTTGCACAAAAGATGAGACACCACCAAGTACCGGGCTCACCCTCGTCACGACTTGATCGTCACAGAGCATGAATGCATTTTCATTTTTTAATTCAGTTAAATTTTTACATTTGTTTCTACAAGACATGAGATTTTTCTTTGAAGAAAGTATTGTTTTTTCTGTGTACCATAGATTTTTGTATTTCAATTTATTGTATTTTTTTATTTATATTTATTTTTCAGTTAATGGATTTATTAATGGACTTTATTAATGGAGCCATCCGAAAGAATACAACTGATATTATTTATTCATTTTTATTTTCTCATTTTACTATTTGAAAGCAGTAATTGATATGATCATAGATCAGCATGATTATCCATTTTCAGTTTGTAATGCATGCAATTTCATTTTCAGTTCAATATGTTTTAATAAACACTGAATTAGTCTGGCCTTCGGCTTGTAACAAATTTGTTTTTTTGGCCCTCTGTGTATTTGACTTTGACATCCCTGTTCTAGATAGATAGATGATGAGTAGACGTCCTGTGTGTAGTAAAGACTAAACCAAATATCCTTCTTTATGACGTTACGTGACGCTGACCTTGTGTCTAACTCCAAGGGCCCTCACTTCTCTGTGTCACTTGTCTGCCCGGATGTTTGTTCTCTCAACCACAGAAATGTGTTTCCATGCGACACAGACCATGATTTGCGTTTTTCTGCGGTGCCTTTGACAGCTGCTCAGTTTCTGCAGAGGTGTGTTTTTCTCCTACGCAGATCCCACGGCCCCGTGTGACTCAACCAGCCTGCTCCAACCATGGGACAACCCCACCGGGGATTGGAGAAGACAGAAAAGACAGTAAATGATGACATGAGATTATAGGCTGCATTGCTCTCCCATATCAATATTCTCAACCACCACTTCCTCATGGCAGAATGTTCCTGATTTGCTAAACTCATAAGAGGTAAGTCAGTAAACATACAGGCAGGGAGAACTTCCTGCTGAGCATCTCTACCTGTCACACCTCCTCCAATGCCCATGGGTCAGCCAAAGGGTCACCAGCAGCAGGATCCTCAGCTCAGGACACCATTCGTCAATGTTTCGTTTCTTTAATCCTGGAATGTCTGCTGGTGGTGGAGCAGTGACAAGGATACTTCCCTGTAGCTAATTGGTGTTACCCCCTGCGGTTGTTGTTGGGGTTAGTTGCTCTTTGTCCAGCGCCTAACCTCCCTCATCAGCCAGGGCCAAATGCTGCCTTTCTCTGTTTTTTCTGCCAGCTCTTTAACCACTTTCTTCAGCTTCCCTACGGTCATCCCTATGCCCCTCAAGAGGCTCATGGTTGACAGCTACACAAAGCCTTGGCATCCCACTTCAATGGGGTGGTCTTCCAGCCAGCCTCCCTACATTCAGCAGGCAGTTCAGTGTATTTTGCCTTCTGACTGATCAGTGGACTCCTTTAATATGAATACTACCTTGATCTTCTCTTCCATATAGCCCTCACTGATGGATTGCAGTGACAGGTTCAGTGATTCGTCTTGAAGAGGCCGGTTTTGGAGAGGCACCTTGGCGGGCCAACCACTTTTGGATGAGTTGGCTTTTCTGTTCATCTTGTGTTGGATGAGGAGATGCCATTCATTGTCAGCAGCCATATTATCCTGCTATAGAGGGTGAACTGGTAGCACCAGACATCATGCTTCCCAAGGAGTTGGCTTTGTTCGATCATTGGCAGGCTGTCCATTTGCTGCTTGGTGGGCAGTTCCCCACCATCCGTCTGTCAGATAGCTCAGCAGTATACTGCCTTCCCAGGCAGTATAAAGGGGGTATTTTTCTCTCTCCAAAAAAACAAAGTAAAG
This sequence comes from Fistularia commersonii, assembly GCF_037954325.1. Taxonomy (NCBI): domain Eukaryota; kingdom Metazoa; phylum Chordata; class Actinopteri; order Syngnathiformes; family Fistulariidae; genus Fistularia; species Fistularia commersonii. The sequence continues at coordinate 6,897,105 of NC_141288.1, forward strand.
TTAAAAGTATTTTTACAGTAAAGTTGATTTTCACAGGGCCACAGTTAAAGACATAAAACCATTCTGATAAATTAGAGTCGTTACTTACCCTGGCAAATGTTTTTGGTCTGTGGGAGTAAGAAGGAGAACCTTGATAGAACCCACACATGAGCTCCAGGAGAACTTGGAGAGAACTTGGGAAGGACAACCCTAACAATGAGAGCCCAATCTAACCACTGAACTGGAATCACTGAACCTCACCTGAAACCTGCCCTCCATGCATTAGTATTGTCTTCTTCTGTGACTCTTATGAAGTACTAATGAAATTGAATAATGAAAAATGAAACGAATGGTAACATTTTCCTGGAGTGTTTATTCAAGTCCAGCTGTGATGTCAGACAACGCTCATTAGTGGAAACTACAAAAAAGTCCACACTGTTAGGATTTTGTGTCATAATTGTAATGCACTATGTTTACATGCATTCATTGTATTTACTGTTTATTTTGATTGTAGTCCTTTTGTGACATGAGGACTCACATCAAGAGAGGGACTTGCAAAATCCCCTTTCTCAAATCATAGAATCTCCAACCTCACACCATTATTTCAGTATCAATTGCAAAGAGTGTTAAAATGTAACTGCGAGACCCCATCACGTGATGTCAAGGAAAGCACTACCCTGTGTTTTTCCAATGACAACCCCCGCGGTAATCGACCAGAGCCAGGGGGTCGGAGGGAGTTTATCAGGACGTCTTCCGAACCACGACTTCATTTAAAGGACAGTTTTACACAGCCCCGGTGCTCACATTCCAAGAGAGTGTAAAACCGGTGGGTCAGGGAACGTTCATCAGGATTTCCTATGACCAGCGGCCTTGATCGAAGCGCAATTTTACGAGGCCCCGCACCCCAGGTGCCCAAACTCCAAGAGAGTATAAAACCGGGGGGTCGGGGGAAGTCCTTATCAGGATTTCCTCCGACCCTTTGATCAAGAGGTATAAAATGAGCCTGATCCTTTGGATCTGGGCCAAAACTTCTTCATCTACACATTCGACTGGATGCGTCTCAGCGGTTGTCTAGAGAAGTCGAACGATCCTCATGAGGTGACATTCATTCTGGCCCGGGATATCTCGTAAGTGAATTTTCCTGACTTTGAATAAACCATTCTTGCTTGATTAGTTCCTGGCCATTGCACGTTTTTCCCTGAATGATAATCTGAACACAGCGGGACAACAAAGTCCGGCCACGTGGCAGGAGCCACAAAAACGGACAATACTCAGTAGAAATATTCCTCTGCCATCGTGAAATATTTTACATTTTAATAAGTTGGGGAGAATGTGAAACATTTTGGTGTTTCCCAAAATGTTTCCTTTTGGTGTTTCCCTTTTTTTCCCCATCGGTATCTACTTTTAGTACCTTTGCTTGTACTTTACACATACATGTTCAAAAATACCTGACCTAGTGGGTCAAAATACTCAAAGGCATTAAGAGGTTGAATTATTTCTAGTATGACAGAATCAGTGCTCCAGTACCAGCTGATTTAATGAAATTTCTTCCATCTTCAGGAAGCTCCACAGATATGAACCAAATGAAGCAGTGCTACTAAAAACCAAGTAAAGCAGTGTTGATGAAATTTGAAGCAAACACTTGGAGCAGCATTTGCCATCCATTTCTGTCATTGGTCCAGCTGATGAAAAAAATCCTCCGCCCACACACGCGATGCATTCAATGGCTATAGAGACAATTCTCACTCGCTACGCTTCCTGTTTTTGCTTTTTTAGCAGGAGATACCTACATGTCCGCCATGTTTGTTGTTGTTACTGCTGGTCATAAAACGCTAGACCCTGAATGGCATCCCCTAGTGTATGTACAGATAATTGTTCATTCCAGCCATGAGACGTTTTGAAATATTCATCCATCTTCTGTCGTTTATCTTGCGCTCAGGGTTGTGTGGCATTTGGTTTTGTGAACGCAGTTAAGCTCAGAACTTAAAAAACAAAACAAATATATGTTCATGTTAAAGTAGATGATAGATCAGTCAAGTGTTTCATCACTCACATCATCAGTGTGCTTTCACACCGAGCTCCATCTTACCAGCTCTGCATCATATTTCCATTCAGCCACAAACATTTTACCATACAGGCCCCATTTTCTCCTCATGAGGTGATTTAATACCTGCCACAGGCGCTTACTGTCAGAAATCTTATTTTGTGTGAGGATAACAGCATCATAAGTTGTGTGAAGGTGGCCCAGCGTGTTCTGAGTGTGCTCAGAACACCCTGCACCAAAGGTGAGCTCATCAACAGGTGCAAAACCAAACAGTGAGACAGGAAACTTAGCCATGGACAGTTAAGACAAAATATAGGGCTTTGAACCAATATGTATCAATCAAAACAAAAGAAACAAACTTGCAGTTTTGCCATTCCATTACAAGTTTGCAACTGCACAGAAGGAATGAAAAGCAGAACTGATTTTAAAAAGATAAATAAAATAAAAAAGACATGACAAAATGCAAATTGAATCCTTTGGTGAAAATCACTGTCAGCTTTGTTCAAAGTGGAACTATCTTACTTTTCTCAGTGCTTTATCTTTGTTTTGTAAGTATTTAGAGTGAATAATAAACTGTTTTTATTATAAAACAACTCAATCTGAAGGGGTCAGAGTTACATAAATTGTGACAGACCTGTCTTTCATTTTCAGTTGACCACTGATAACAGTGACCACGAGCGGTCTCTAGTGATCACTAGCTGCCATGTCAACAATCATTGGATTGCTCTCTTTGTTGTCAAGATTTAGCTGTTTGGTAAAAAAGAAAAACCTGGTGCTTAATATTAGATGTGGTTTAAATCCAACTTCCTCACGTGATGGGTGCTGGTTTTTGCCATGTCAGGAAACCTCTTTCCAAAAGAGTTTTACATCTTTACATTTTATACCCTTCAGTTATAATGCAGTTTGAAGTAGCCAAAATTCATTTTTTGCAACAACTTCAGGGTTTGAATCCACTTGTGGCATGTTAAATTAAAAAAAAAATTGAAATTGCACAATTGATACAATTTTTTAGTTTTTTGTTGGGTTTTAAAAAAGTGACTGCTCCCAGCAGTGACTGCAGGCCCTTCATCCCACTGCCGTCCCACCTCTGAAAATTAAGGTGTGGGTGAGTGACCTCTCCTAAAAATAAGCCTGGCTCTCTGGACTCAGATCACAATGCCGCATAGTTAGCATTTTTCTGCCTGCTGTTGCAGAGGAGGGAAAAAACAGTGAAGGGGCAAAAGGGTTGCAGCTGGGCGTTTCCTTCCGTGCCAATGCAAACACCATTGCTTCCAAGTCCATCCCATTCAGCATTCCAGCAACCTCTTCCCACATGTGAACTAAACAGTAAGTGCAATTTTATTTATTCAAAGTCATTCCCTGGGAAAAAAAGTTTTTTTTTGTTTTTGTTTTTTTTTAAAAAAAAAAACAGCTGCACAGTGTATTTTGTAACCCATAGTGCACTTGGGGCCAAGATCCATGAAGCTCTGACACCCAGCTGTGTTTCAAACTTGGTAGCTGTGTCCTTGCATGTTTCAAGTCTTCTGACAGACAGCGTTACACTCAGGTTAGGAGGTGAGACGTTCTGCACTCCGCAGGGGGAATGAGCTGCTAGCATGGTGAAAATTGTTTACCCAAGAGTAAGCAAGAATTTGAGAAATGCCTTGGTAGAATCTCATGGAGGATGGGGCAGCGCACACCTACAGGCTTGACAACACATTCTCACTCCCAAGCCACATACAGACACATTCGACACCCACTTCTCGTCAATTTTTGACGCACCTAGAGCAGTGTCTGTTTTCCGCTGCAGCGCCAGTGGAAGAACACAATTTCTCATTTTGAACCGAAGAATGATTAAATTAAAACACTGGTTTGGATAGGTTTAGATGCATATAATGATGTTGAAGATGTCCATGGTTTGTCAAAAAATGATGGGAAAGGGGTTCTAATGCGTCGGTATGTGATGCTAAGGGAAAATTCTCTAAGAAGGTTTGTTTGTTTGTTTGATGGTTGAAAAAAATAGTGCTTTTGGATGTCCCTTCTCATTACCTGGGAAAGGAGATAAATATCCAAGTTTGTCTCTAGTTTTGTCGTCAAAGTTTCGTTTTATCTGCTATTAAAAAAAGTTATCCTGTTATTTTTTCATTTAATTTTAAAAATATGTAACATACAATTGGTCTGAATGTTTTCAAAAATAAAAACGCACAGATATAAAATAAAGTAAGCAAAATAACCTGTCTTCCCTGGTCTTGAACTTACACCAAGTGCCACAAAAAGTAATAATGAGTCACTATTATATATCATATATTATATATTCAGTATGTTTTAACAGTAAATTTACAGTCTATATGATGTACAATCAGTATAAAGTGTACTTAAAATCTACTATCAAGGTTAGATAATAAAAATGTTAAACACCAGTTTTAGAATCATATTGTAGTGATGTTATTTTGGTATCACACACACTGGATGTTACATAATTTGGCAGTTATTTCATAACATATGACATTATTCTGTCTGTGACATCCCTCTGTATTTGACATCTCTTTGTATTTGAAGTTGTCGTACTAGCCTTCTATAGCCTGCTATAGCCTATAATGATAAGCTGCTTTAAGCTATAATGCAGTGTGCTATATAACAAAATAGTGTAACAATGAAAAAAGCGCACCCCAGTTCCATCACAGTATAGCCAAGCACCATTACATTATGTACCTGTACTATTCAGTGACATCTAAGGACCATCCCAATTCATCCCACTACCTTCTCAATACCTTCACAATACATCCCACTTCCAACATCCCATCATGGGAATAGTCATTCCTAATCCCAATACATCCGTATCTTCAAGGTTTTTCCCCATAACTCTCACTGAATCCCAGTTCCATCTCAGTACATCTTAATACATGACAATACAACCCAGTATCATAACAATATATCCTAGTATAATCACAATGCATTTCTTTACCTTCTTCTTACCATTGCAGTCATGTGGAAAGTGAATGAAGAATAACATCCATCCACCTTCTTCCGCTTGTCCTGCACTCAGGGTCACAGGGGATGCTGGAGCCTATCCCAGCTGTCATCGGGCAAGAGTGAGAGCCACATATATAAACAAACAACCATTCACTCACTCAATCATTTGGGGCAATTTTTCCCAATTTTTTCCAATTAACCTGCATGTTTTATGACTGTGTAAGAAAACCGGAGAACCCAGAGGAATCCCACACAGACACAGTGAAAACATGGAAACTCCACAAAGGTCCCCCTGGTCAGAATCGAACCAGTGCTGTGTGGCCAAAGCGCTAATCACTGCACAACGGTGATGCCCCATGAAGAACAACAGCAACAGAGAAATCATGGCGATCACTATCAATGAAAGGATAATAAGGACGGTGAATATCTTTTCCTTCTTCATCTTTCACTTGCTTCCTTCAGGGGTAGCCCCAGTGAATCAACTCCCTCCATCTAACCTTATTCTCTGTGTCCAAGTAATTCACTATTCCTCCTCTGTAAATGTCCAAACCATCTAATTTCTGCCTCTGACTTTATCTCAAAAACACCTAACATGTGCTGTCCCTCTGATTGACTCATTCCTGATCCTATTTATCTGAGTCACTCTCAAAAAGAAACTCAACATCTTCACCTCGGCTACCTCCAGCTCTCTTCTTCTTTTCCTTCCAGATTTTCCTTTCAGGGGTCACCACAGCAATCAACCTTCTCAATCTAAACCTATTCTCTGTATCCTCCTCTCTCACACCAACTTACTTCATATAATATCTCACTGACCAATCAATCTTCTCTTCGGTCTTCCTCAAGACCTCCTGGCTGGCAGCTCCAATTCCAGCATCCATCTACCAATATATTCACATGACTGAATTCACATGACTGAATCATCGCAGTCTGGCTTTTCTGACCTTCTCTCCAAAACATGTAACACGCTGTTCCACTGATGGGCTCATTCCTGATCCTATCTGTCCTCGTCATTCCCAAAGAGAACCTCCACATCTTCATCTCTGTGACTCTATCTCTGCGTCCTGTCTTTTCGTCATTGTTACATACTTCTCTGTCACTTCAGACTTCCTCAAACAATCCCAGAGTTCCTCTCTCTGCACCCAGTTGTAACCTTTCTTAGATCTACAAAAGTGAAATTCACCTCCCTCGGGGCTTCAGAATTAGCATTCTGAAAGCAAATACTGCATCTGTAGTACTCTTTCAAGGCATGAAGCCATACTGCTGCTCACAAATGCTGACTTCTGCTGTCAGTCCCATAACTTGTTGATGAGCCATAACTATGGCTCATCAACTTAATCTTCTAAAATTACAGAAATTTTGCACATCCCCCTTATTCTTAAAAATGGGCACCATACCACTTCTCCCTTCCTTGGTCATCTTCTCACTCTCTAAGATCCTGTTGAATAACCTAGCCAGAAACTCTACCCCTTCCTCTTCTAGACACTTCCATACTGCTACAGATATACTATCAGGACCGACAGCCTTTCCCCTCGTCATGCTCTTCAAAGCCTTCCTCACCTCATTTTTACAAATCTCTGCTACTTTGTGGTCTACAATAGTCACCTCCTTGCTTTAATTTTCCTCATTCATCAGCTCTTCAAAGTACTATTTCCATCTTCCCATCACTTTCAAGCATCTGTCAATACATTTCCCTCTCTGTCCTTAATCTCTATCTCTGTTTCGCCAACCTGTATGAATCATTCTCTCCTTCCTTACTGTCCAACAGAGCATAGAAGTCCTCGTACACCCTTTGTTTTGCCTTTGTGACCTATATCTTTACCTTACACAATATCTCACTGTATTCCTGTCCGTTCTTTTCAGTGTCCCACTTTTTCTTTGCTAATCACTCTCTCTGCATATACTCCTGCACTTCCTCATTGTTGCACCAAGTCTCCTTATCTACTTTCTTTCCAGCTGAAAGCTTTCCAGCTTCCAGCTTTCTTACCACCCAGTGCCTTTTTCAACTGATCCCTGATCCCCAGCTTACACGATTTTGTCCTCTGCTCTGCCTTTGTCCTCATGATGCTCCTTGTCAGCAGATTCATCCTACAAACCACCATCCTATGCTGTCTGGATACACCCTCACCTACAATTACCGGTACTTTGCAGTCACTGATCTATTTCAGGTTACCTTGTCTGTACATGATGTAGTCTATCTGTGTGCTTCTACCTCTGCTCTTATAAGTTACCCTATGTTCTTTTCTTTTCCAGTTTGTCCCGTCCTGCACACCAAATCTGCCCATCACTTCTTCATCACCTCTATTGCCTGCACCAACATGCCCATTGAAGTCTGCACCAATTACCACTTTCTCATCTCGGGGTATATTCTGCATTGCTCCCTCTAACTCATTCCAGAACTTCTCCTTCTCCTCAAACTCACATCCCACCTGCGAGGCATTGCCACTAACAACATTGAGTATCACACCTTCATTTTCCAATGTCAGACTAATAAGTCAATCTTTTCACCTCCAACACATTCCTAACAAACTCCTTCTTCAAGATAACTCCTATTCCATTTCTCTTACTGTCAGAACCATGATAGTACAACTTAAAACCTCGTCCTAAGCTTCTAGCCTTATTACCTTTCCACCAGGTCTCCTGGACAAACAGTATATCCACCTTCCCTCTCTGCATAACGTTGACCGACTCGCTACCTTTTCCTGTTATAGTCCTGATATTCAAAGTCCCTACTCTCAGTCCCTGACTCTGGCCTTTCCTCTTCTCTCTCCGCTTCCTAACACGCCTTCCTCCTCTCCTTCTTTGGCCCACAGCAGCCCAATTTCCACTGGTACCCTGAAGATCATCAGTACCAATGACTGTCATTGTTAAGCCTGGGCCTCGGCCAAGTGGTTATGAGATTATTAGGTCTGATTCGCATGTTTCGTTTCGGTAAAAGTTATAGTACGGATGCCCTTCCTGACGCAACCCTCTGCATTTATCGTGGCTTGAGACTAGCTCAGGGAGACACTGCCCGTGACGCCTTGAGGCTGCATTCCCAGCAGTGATATACATATATATATGAGGTTGCAGAGATGAAGATGTTGAGGTTCTCTTTGGGAGTGACCAGGATGGATAGGATCAGGAATGAGTCTATCAGAGGGACGGCACATGTTCGATGTTTTGGAGAGAAGGTCAGAGAAGCCAGACTGAGATGGTTCGGTCATGTACAGAGAAGAGATAGTGAATATATTGGTAGACAGATGCTGGAATTGGAGTTGCCAGGCAAGAGGTCTCGAGGAAGACCAAAGAGAAGATTTATGGACGTAGTGAGAGAGGATATGAAGGTAGCTGGTGTGAGAGAGGAAGATACAGAGAATAGGGTTAGATGGAGAAGGTTGACTCGCTGTGGCGACCCCTGACGGGAAAAGCCGAAAGAAGAAGAAGAATTTATATACATAGATATACACACATGTGTTGTATATACATATACATATATATATATATATATATATATATATATATATATATATATATATATATAAGTGCAGACTCAGCTGTAATTTGAGAGTATTCACATCGGAATCGGAACAAGGATTTAGGAATTACAGTTCTTTAATATGTAGCTGCCTCTTTTTCAAGGGACCAAAAGTAATTGACTCAGAAGACAGCAAAAAACCAACAAGGCTGCATGGGCTCTTCCCTCAGTAACCTGTCATCAATTAAATAATTAAAAGGTCTGGAATTGATGCCATGTGTGGTGCTTGCCTTTGGAAGCTGTTGCTGTGAACACACAACATGCCGTCAAAGGAGTTCTCAGTGGAGGTGAAAGAGACCATCCTGAGGCTGAAAAAAAGAAGAAATCCATCAGAGACATTGCAGAAGTGTTAATAGTGGTCAAATCAACGGTTTGGGGCATTCTGAGAAAAAAAATAATGCACTGGGGAACTTAGGAACTCAAAAGGCCTGGATGTCCATGAAGACAACAATGGTGGATGATCCTTTCCATGGTCAACAAAATCCCCTTCACAACATCCACTCAAGTGAAAAACACTCTCCAGGAAGTAGGTGTATCAAAGGAGGGGAGGAAGGCATGTTCAGTAGCAGAGAGAGAAGAGGAAAGGCAAGAGTCTGGGACTGAGTTTTGGGTACAGGTAGTGTTATCAGGGAGACGGGTAGGAGAGTACTTGGTGTGTCATCTGGAAGGAAAGTAGATGAGGAGACTTGGTGGTGGAATGAGTAAGTGCAGAAGTATTTACAGAGAGCGGTTAGCAAAGAAGAAGTGGGATACTCAAGACGACTGAAGGGAACAGACAGGAGGGCAGGGAGGTACAACGTAAGGTAAAGGTATCAAAGGCAAAACAAAGGGCATACGATGACCTGTATGCTCGGTTGGACAGTAAGGAGGGAGAGAATAATCCTTACAGGTTGGTGAAACAGAGATATAAAGATGGAAAGGATGTACAACAGGTCCGGGTGATTAGGGATAGAGAGGGAAATATATTGACTGATGCTACAAGAGTGATGGGAAGATGGAAAGAGTACTTTGTGGTCCACAATTGTCACCTCTTCTACCCTTGCCTCTTTTTCATTTCCACAGCTCTACATTTCCGCAGCTCTACAAAGTAGCACACACTAATAAAAATTAAGTGAGGAAGACATTGAAGTGGATGAAGGGTGGAAAGGCAGAGGGTCCTGATGATATACCCGTGGATGTGTGGAAGTGTCTAGGAGAGGCAGCGGTATAGTTTCTGACTAAATTATTCAACAGGATCTTAGAGAGTGAGAAGATGCCTTAAGAATAGAGACAAAGTGTGATGGTGCCTATTTTAAAGAATAAGGGGGATGTGCAGAATTGCGGTGCCTATGGAGGGATAAAGTTGATGAGCCATACATTTAAGTTATGGGAAAGAGTAGTATAAACTAGAATGAGAGCAGAAGTCAGCCTTTGTGAACAGCAGTATGGCTTCATGCCTAGAGAAGCTAATACAGATGCAGTATTTGCTTTGAGAATGGTGATAGAGACGTACAGAAAGGTCCAGGGGAGCTGCATTATATTTTTGTAGACCTAGAAAAAGCATATGACAGCGTGCCAAGAGAGGAGCTCTGGTATTGTATGAGGAAATCTGGAGTGGCAGAGAAGTATGTTAGACTGGTGCAGGACATGTATGTTAGCTATGAGACAGTGGTGCAGTTTGCTGTAAGGGTAACAGAGAAGTTCAAGGTTGAGGTGGGACTCCATTAGGGATCAGCTCTGAGCCCCTTCTTGTTTGCAATGGTGATGGACAGGCTGACAGACGAGGTTCAACAGGAATCCCCATGGACCCTGATGTTTGCAGATGACATTGTTACCTATATTGAGAGCAGAGAACAGGTTAAGGAAAATCTAGAGAGGTGGAGGTATGCTCTGGAAAGGAAAGGGATGAAAGGTAGTCACAGCAAGACAGAGTATATGTGTGTGAATGAGAGGAACTCAGGTGAAACAGTGAGAGTGGAGATAAAGAAGTTGGAGGATTTCAGGCACTTAGGGTCAACAGTCTAGAGCAATGGAGGGTATGGAAAAGAGGTGAAGAGATGGGCTCAAGCAGGTTGGAATGGGTGGAGAAAAGTGTCAGGGGTACTATGCAATAGGAGACTATCAGCCAGAATGAAAGGAAAGGTGTACAAGACCCTGGTGAGACCAGCAATGCTGTATGGCCCAGGGACAATTCTTATGACAAAAAGACAGGAGGCAGAGCTAGACATTGCAGAAATAAAGATGCCGAAGTTCTCTTTGGGAGTGACCCGGATGGATAGGATCAGGAATGAGTCTATCAGAGGAACAGCACATGTTAAATGTTTTAAAGAGAAGTTCAGAGAGGCCAGACTTGAGATGGTTCGGTTATGTACAGAGGAGAGATAGTGAATATATTGGTAGAGAGATGCTGGAATTGGAGCTGCCAGGCAGCAGGTCTTGAGGAAGAATGAAGAGATTTATGGATGTAATGAGAGAGGCTATGAAGGTAGTTGGTGTGAGAGAGGAGGATAGAGAATAGGGTTATATGGAGAAAGTTGATGCGCTGTGGCGACCCCTGAAGGGAAAAGCCGAAAGAAGAAGAAGACAAAGGAAGTATTTATATCAGTATCTCAGTCTGCTATTAAGAGAAGACTTAATGAGAGTAAATACAAAGGATTCACCACAAGGTGAAAAAAACATTAATCAGCTTCAAAAATAGAAAGGCCAGAACTGACTTTGCCAAAAAACACCCAAAGAAGCTGGCCCAGTTCTGGAATAGCATACTTTGAACAGATGAGATTAAGATGAATCTGTACCTGAATGCTGGGAAGAAGAATGCTAGGAGAAGAATTGGAACAACTCATGATCCAAAGCACACCACATCTTCTGTGAAACATGGTGGAGGCAGTGTAATGGCATGGACATGCATGATTTCCAATGGCACTGGGTCACTTGTGTTAATTAATGATGTGACAAGACAGAAGCAGCCGGATGAATTCTGAAGTGTATAGGGATATACTTTCTGCTCAGATTCAGCCAAATGCAGCAAAGCTGATTGGACGGTGCTTCACAGTACGGATGGACAATGATCGAACATGTACCGCACAAGCAACCCAGGAGTTTTTAAAGCAAAGAAGTGGAATATTGTAGAAAGGCCAAGTCAATCACCATATCTCGACCAAGTCGAACATGCATTTCGGTTGCTTAAGACAAAACTAAAGGCAGAAAGACACAAAAACAAGCAACAGCTGGAGACAGCTGCAGTCAAGGCCTGGCAAAGCATTATAAAGGAGGAAACCCAGCATTTGGTGATGCTCATGGGTTCCAGACTTCAGGTAGGTGTTGCCAGGATTCAAAAGTATTCAAAGTAACATTTTTACTGAGGGTTATGTTTATTTGGCCAATTACTTTTGAGCCCCTGAAATGAGGAGTGTTTGTATAAAAATAGCTACTATTGTTACATGTTTAATCACATGTTTAATTACATGTTTTTGTTCAACCCCTTGTCTCCACCTCCATTCTGTTGTAGTTGTTCCATCTCAAATCCATTGTGGTGGCATGCAGAGCCAAATTCATGAAGATTGTGTCACTATCCAAATATTAATATGATTAATTATTATTCATATTATGTTAATAATTATTGTTGTGGCATATTAATATTATTATTATCCCACTATCCAAATATTTCTGAACCTAACTGGATAAACACACACACACACACACATATATATATATATATATATATATATATATATATATATATATATATATATATATTCCACCAGACAAAATATGTATAGTTATTAGTGGAATCAATTACATCTTAAGTTTGTGTAAACAGAACAGACTTGCCTAAAAAACCCTTAAAAAACAGATCAGGATACAAAGCCTCAAAGCATTTGCCTCTGAACAGTGGTCCCCGTCACGGTGCATCATCACGGGGGTGGCTTCAGGTGAGGACGCTGGTGGTCAGGATCCTGAACTGCAGGATTTCGAAGACACCCTCTATGAAACTATCTGCTTACATCTACTGGTCAGTCTGAGAGACTGCAGACACAGAAGGCCTTTTCATTCAATTTTAAACACTAGTTTTATTAAAGCGTTAAAAAGTCCTGACGAATTCCTTTGTACTCAAGACCAAAATAGGTTGATATTGATGAAGACATACAGGTGTTATAGTTGTGATTGTTTTATTTTAATTTTAACTATATGAGGATTTCTAAGACACCCTCTATGAAACCATCTGCTTACATCTACTGGTCAGTCTGAGAGACTGCAGACACAAAAGGCCTTTTCATTCCATTTTAATCACTAGTTTCATCAAAAGCGTTAAAAAAGTCTTAATGAATTCATTTGCACTCAAGTCATGTTTACAAGACCAAAATAGGTTTTTATTGATGAAGACATACAGGTGTTATAATAATTGTGATGAAGTTTTAATTTTAACTATATGACACCAAGATGAGATTGGAAGTTAAAGGTCACAGTCACTGGAAGAACTGTAAAGTTAATCTTTTATCCAAAAATTTGTTTTTATAAATCAACTTATCAAAAATATCTGTCTCAGACCAGGGACTTAAAAAATAATGGAGCAGTGTTTTAACTCATGTGAGAATAAAGTCTTAACTGAGGAGAGGAGAAGGGAATAATCACACAGGGGAACTTTACAATGTACAAGTTTATTTTTAATGAACTCCTCAGTGGTTGGTAGTCACAACACAGCTTGCATGTATTAAGCCACAAACCTATTTTACAAGATGACAGGGGAAAGAGAAACAAAAAAAAAATGATGGTCATCAGTCTATCTGCAGTGACTTTTTTTCTCTTTTGTTTCAGTAAAATATAATAAAAGGCCACTGAAATGCATAAAATATCTCTGGGGTGATTATGGGATGGTGGCGATTTGCTTTAAACCTGACATCACATGGCATGGACAGTGCACATAGATGTGGTGAGAAGGACTGGGTTAGCAATTCCTAAGATATTTTATTTTTAGTGACAACACCTCAGCTCTAATACTATAGCTTAAAAAGGAAGAATCAGAAACAAAGATTAAAATCACTCTTCCAAGATAATGAATACAAAGTGAAAAGTAGTGAAGCGGTTAGTTGTTTTTGTATGTTTTTTTTATATTTCTTTATAAATCTCACAATTATGTGAACACTTAATCTTTATTTTCAAGAAAGGGGAGAGAGGAGGAAGAGGGAGGGAAAAGAAAAAATAAAAAGCACTAAACACTGCCAACCGTCCAATACAGTATAAGAGGCTCTACTGGATTTGAATGTCTATAAAATAATTAAAACACACCTCAATTTTTTTTTTGTCCTCTGGAAATTTGAATGCTTTTAATAGTAACAGACGGGAACCATAAATGCATGCCATGTGCTGGTCTCAAACAAATACATACAGGTATATACAGCATCACTCAGTACCTGCTAAAACAAAGTGAGAAAACAGAATATAAACTGACTACACTTCAAACACAACAAAAAAAAAGGGAGTGAGCAATTAAAGCGGTGGAAGAGTGAAAAAAAATCCTACGTGTGATGGACTCATCATTAAAGCATTAAAAAAATGCATATTGCACATACAGTGAAAGCTTAAATTCCACCAGGTCCGCCTTCTTTTATTTTTTTCCTCTTCTTTCTACTAAAGCAAGAATTTAAATTTTATTTTACCATCTCTGAGGAAGACACACAGGTGGGTGGTTGGGTGGGGTGGGGGAGAGTGCACTGGTGATGTAAAACAAAAGAGAAAAAAAAGAAAGAAAAATCTTACGACAAAAATAATAAACTAGGGGCCACAAAAAGCTGATATGGGAGCAGAAGTGGCACTTTGAGGGTGAGGGGCCTTGGAGAAACTGCACAGCACACCAACATTTACACAGGGGGCGGGGCATCAAATAAAAGAAAGACCTGGCACAAATAAAATCATGTGTTGATAAGGGTTCCTCAGTAAAAGAGAAGAGATTTCTGCTTTCTTTTCCTCTTTATGCACAACTAAGGCTTATTGTTTAAATAATTTTCAGGTCTCCATGCCCAATTGTACATGCTAATAGACCCCTTTGATTCCTTTTTAGTTTTTTCTTTTTTTTGTCTGTTAAACTCTGTGGTTCTATGGGGACAGCAGGATTTTGATAGGTTATGGTGAAGGAGGAGGAGGGTAGAAGCTGTTTGGCCTCTGCAATGGTGGATGAGCAGAGAGAGATAAGGGGAAGAGAAAACAAAATCTCTCTGATGTCTTTTGCAATTAATAACTAGGTGTGCGATTCCATTAGTCACTGCCATAGGAGGGGAGCTAGATGGGTTGGGGTGCAGAAGACGGGGCAGGGCGGGGGGGGTCAGTCTACTTGGAAAGCTTGCTAATGACTCGAATGAGAGCTCCGTTCTCGTCCTTTAGTCTCTGGTTGTCGGCTTTCAAGTCTGGGAGCATCTGGAAGGGAAGGAGGGGTGGGAGAGAGGAGCTTAGACATGTCATCACACGCACGCACGCATGCATGCACGCATGCAGTTACACACGCTGCTTCCCAACGAGTCAGGCCAGTCTCTCTAACTGTTATTGGTAGTCTTGGTATAAAATAATTATAATGATGATAAAAAGATAAAAACATTAAACCAAAAGCCAAAAATCCTGAGAAAATGCCATGCAGACCTCTGACAAGGTTGCAGAGGCCTTTGTGTTTTTTGGGACTGTCAGTTTAGTCAAAAAATGCACCAATCGGGTCCTAGAGAGCTTCTCGAAGCTACGACCAACAGGACATACTAACGCCAGGGGATCCATCTTGCTCTCAGAGTCACCAAGCCTCTTGAGGTGCTTTGTGTCTGCTTCATATGCAGCTGCAGTTACCTTTGAACTTTAGGCTCCTTCACCAGCTAGTTAAACCTGCTAATGTCCATGTTCTATTAAAACCTTTTCTTTATTCATATTAGAGCCTAAAAGATCTGCAGGTATCAGTCTGATATGGATCCATCAGTACAGTGTCAAGTAGGGCTTAAACAAAATGTATCATTATTAAAACCTATCTACACTCCAAGCAGGACACCAGATGTTGTCCAGATGTTGATATTTGATTGGATGGCGGATCAATGGTTAAAAAAAAAACTCTGAAATGTGAGATGAACATCAGAATTGACTTACTATCTCTAATAGAACAGCAACACTCCTAATTGCTGGTCCTCACAGCAGAAATGGCTGAAATGACTATTAATATTTTAACTATTTAAGAACCTGAGAAAAAAAACCAAAGAAGCAATTTTCTTTCAAAGCAAAGGAGCATCGGGTAGCAGCTGCGTAATCCACAGGCTGATAATGGCAACCTTAATGTTTTTCTTTTGGCTAGGTTCATGTGACTGCAGCACACTGTTCAAGCCCAGTCAAGGGACTAGATAAGGGAGAGCCAGCAGCAGTCTTGGTAGCAATGATAGGTTCCATGTTATTATAACTTGGTTCCGTTGCAAGCACATTCAAGAGTCAAAAGCTCCGGATTTTAATCCATACATTAATGACTGGAAAAGCAGCTAAATGTTTGTCAGAGGAAAAGTAAAAACAGACAATTTTTCAAATAAGTGAAAATGCACAACATCAGTCAGAAAAGGAATAAGCAGAACTCTCACCAGGTTTTGTTTAGAAAGGACTCTTTCTGACTTTCCTGTCAATGCGTTTCAGAGGCTCAGGGAGGAACCTAAATATTTGCAGGAAAGTATCCGGATTCCATACAGAAATCAGCTAAAAAATTCATAGTAAACTGTTCACAATCATTCAGAAAATAAAGTGAATATTTGTTGAAAGGAACAGGAAAATTAGCAAGAATAATAAGAAAATATCAGTAAGCCACAAAGAAGTTGTCTGAAAAATTCTTAAAAATGTCTGCAAATTAACCTGAAATTACTTGAAATGAGAATCAGATTTTCTTTCTTTGGTATATAAATTCTTAAGTCCATTTTGTGAGATTTGGAATTTTCACAGACTTTCCAATGTTAACTTCGATACTGGAGATAGAATGTCTGGTTCGAGGACTTGGGGTCAAAAACGTTTTTCAAAGGTTCTACTGGCATGCAATGCTAAGAATCACTTCAAGTCCATTGGAAACACACAAACTCAGGTATCGATTGACAGATGACTATCAACTGTTGATGGACAATTCAGATCACTGTTACACCTTGGGCTTAGGTGACATCATCACAAGTGATGATGTCCTCTGTCAATTTAGATGCTGGGGTAAGAGCAAGGCAGGGTCAAGTCTCAGATGATTTTTTTTTGGGGGGGGGGCAAATGAGGAAGCCACTTCATGCAGAGAAGCCAAAACAAACCGATGGAAATGTCCATCACCAGGCCGTCACAACTACATTTTGCATCAAAGCTTGGGTGTATGTATTTTTTGTGTAAGTGATGCTGGGCCCAGGACATCTTGATGACAGTCTGGTTTCTTTACATGGACTGGACTGGATTATCCAGGGGAAGGAAAATCACATGTAACATACTGAGAACCTCACTATATTTGTGTGTGTGTGTGTGTGTTTAGCACTTTAATACCACTTTTATTTGAATTTAACCTAGCAGGGTGCAGCTGATCAGACTGCTTGGCTCCCTTACATACACTCAGTCATTTGAAAAGCTATAACAATAATTTGCTCCTAAATTTCTGGTGATTTGTTTGAGAGAAAGTGCTGACATTGTTATTGACATTGACATTGTTATTGAGGCAAATTTCTGGATATGTAATATATATATATATTTAGTACATTTTTGTTTCAATATATTAAAAGGCAATTTTAAGTAATTTCTTGGTCACTTACTGTATGTCATGTTTTGATATTTTCTTCAAACTACTAAACTACATTTTTTCCCGAAACCTATTCCTTCCAATGTTTAGCAAAGTTCATTTTTGTGGAAGCAGTTTCATGATATTTAGGAAATGTACTGCAAATTAAAACGTTAAAGATTGGCAAAAACCTGATAAAAAAAACTGCGGAAAATGACTATAAACTACTTATTTGGGAAGGTTAAAAAAGGAACATGGACGCAGACCGTTTCTGCCAAAACTGTAACTGATGCTGTGACTGGGTCAGCTGGTCTGTTGCCCAGTACAGCTGAGGGGAGAGGGGGCTGAAAAAGGAAAGTGTCCTGAGGTGACAACAATAGAAAAAAAAACAAACTCCCCAATCTGACCACCAAATGATTTGGGGAGATGGGAGGGGGGTAAAAATCCAGTGAGCGGCTGGACACCTGTGGTAGAGTGTGGAGAATGGGAAGAATGGGGTGTGGAAAGGGGGGGTGTGGAGGAAGATGAGAAGGTGTTTGACAGATGGAAGAGGCCTAGAGGTCGACACCTGGAAGCTGGCTGCAGGCAGACTGCGACAGCTTGGCTACCATGCGGGCGAAGGCCCGGTTCTCAGCCTGCAGCCGCGCCTTTACCTGCCGCAGGACCTGAACCTGCTTTACCTGAGGGAGATTGTGCAAGGAGGAGGGAAGGGAGCAGAGGGGAAACAAGCAAAAAGGAAGGTGGGAGCATTTAGGCAGAGAAGATGGAGAGAGAGGGGAGTGTGATAGGACGGCAGGAGAGGGGAAAGAGAAGATTAATGGAGGGAGACCGAAAGGGAGGAGGGAGAACAGATGAGGAAGCCAGTTATAAAATGGAGACAGATTGTGGAATGATCAAGAACTGCTCCGCCTTGAAAGAATTAATTTTTTTTTTAATTTAAATCAGTAATGGCCGGACCATCTTCTTCCATTGATTGCAATGTTCAGTTTAGTTGTGTCCACAGACCTCCTGACCTTGAGGACACTGTATGTAAAGATGGATGTGGTGACAGCACATCGCCCCCTCAAGGCTACACCTGCTACAAATCCTCCCTATGTCTGATAGAGGGTGAGACTAAATTAGGAGCATTTTTTCTTCAAGTTGGATTTAATTGTAACCATAACAAATCCTCTTATGGATGGTTGGTTGCTTTGAGTCAGTTATTATGTTTGGACAGGATTACTTCCTTGACTAAAAGGACACTTGCTGTCTTACCCCCCCCAAACCTATAAAAGGCGAATCTGGCGATTGGAGGGAAAAAACAAACAAGTTAAACCAGTTATACAGAGTTAAACCTAATATTAATTGCAAGCAGTCTTCTCTTATGGAGGAAGAGACAATATTTGAAGAAAAACCAACTATTATACTGTTAATCAAAATCCTATTCTGACAAGAGACCCAATTGTTGTCCCAGTTGTAGGATAATGTCGTACTTTCTCCTGGCATTCTATAAAGTTAAACGGACTATAAAGTTTTGCTCTGGAGTCTCAGAGGTGAGCTCAAGAACACTTGGAAAACGTCTCAGCAACAAAGTACGTTCACAATAAGTTGATTTTGGGCCTAGAGCTATTACGGAGTAAAATTAGTGTTTGATGCAAGTAAAGCAGCAGTGGATATTTTGGCTTCATCTGAGTTCAAAAGGTGAAAGGCAAGGGCTTGTCATCCACTTCTACAGTCTATTCAAAGGCTATTTGAATGGAACAGCCGGATCTAACACACTAGTCGGATAAATGGGAGAATTCTGATAGCTATTAAATATTAAATGTCTAATTTTCAAAATATAACAGGTTTTTACACAGACGATTGATTTTCTTACAATTTCATTTAATTGTAAAACCAAAAGTCTCCATGTCTTTGATGTGTTTTTGCAAGGACAGAGCAAAAAATTCCTGGGTCCTCCTAGTGTGTGTCGAAGTGTGTGTTTGGCTCATGGTTTAACCATAATAATTAATTAAATAATAACTATAATTAATGTTTTATGTTTTCTGTTTTTACTGTCCCGGTCTTCCTCAAAGACTCTCACTAAGCCAAAAGCGCTAGCGACTACAACCTGTAATCAACTATGAAAATGAGTTAAGAGTCTCCCTTAAATATTGAAGTGTTAAAAATAGCTCATATCTCATCACTCTAACTTCAAACATTTGAACCAGTTTTAACAAGATATTTGCTGGAGAGAAGTTTGAATGTGTTACAATGCCATTTGTCATGTACAAACTCATCATTCCTGAATCCTAACATGAGAGAAAATTAAAAGCTGTGTGTGTGTGTGTAATACAGTACCTTGAGCTCCTCCTCCATCTCAGAAATCTTTCTTTCTAGAGCTCTTCTTTCCTGTGGGAGGGACAGCAGCAGATTAAGTCTGATGTCTGGCTCACATTACAACATTGAAACATGCCACTGAGGTGAAGGCTCCACACAAGTGGTAAGGAGACGGTGAGGATGGGGCGACGGCACACACTTATAAACACTCAGAAATCTTGTGAGGGGTCTGCAAGCTACAGCCACTTCAGATTTGCATTTTCAGTGATGGTGCATCAATTAGAAAGTTAAGGGCAGCCAGAGGCAGCACTGAGCTGGGCCGGAGGTGTCTGGGGGTTTATAAGATGATATGTCAGGGTTATTCATAAGAGGTAGTGAAGGTAAATGATACATATTAAATTGACTATATGTTGCTCTGTATTAGAAAGTGAGGAAATTCTTGAAAAAAGGGTGGATGAAGTTCATAAATTCAGAAGTAAGAATGTGGTGGTTGAGCTGGATGTATATCATCATATTGCCCAGGAATTTGCTGCATTTGCAGGTAGATGTCAGCATGATGACTGAATGAGTGGTAAAGCCCCGCACGCACACACGCACGCACATGTACTTCCAATAATCTAACCCCCGCCCACCTGCTGCATACAAGAACAATCACACACTTCACACACTAAAATATACAGTCTTGTGAAGAAGTGACTACACACTGCTTAAGAGGTTAAAAAAAAAAAAACCCAGGGGAGGAACAGGTGCGAGAGAGGTTGGCAATATTCTAGGTGGCTAAGAGGAGGGGATTCCCCTCCCTTGACTCCAGCTACGGGGGCGTATGTGACACATCAGCCAGCAGCAGAGAGTAGACAAACAAAAACTCAGATTATGTTCATACCACCACCCAGATGATATTGGGGCCTGCTTGTTACCTTAAGACATAAACCCATGGGTACGTTACAGTGATGTTTTAGATTTAACTTGAGGGGGAAAAACAATTCATACATATATCTGAACAGGGTCATTAGAGGAGCATGATGATTTCTGGCAGAGGTGGGTGGAATTATCATTACCCTTTTCTCCATCTCAAGCTGTGACCTGTCAGCATAGCGTTCCTGCCTCTGTGAAGGAGAGGAGGAAGCACACATCAGATGAATTGATCACTAATTCGTGCAATGGCCGAGCAGCGTTGGGGAATGCAGACAATCGAATACTCCTTTCTCCCAATTTTCCCAACATCAATTACCGTACATAATTTGTAAGACCCAGCTGTTGAATGAGGAGTTAATAATTCAACAACATTTGGCCTTTGAGGCCATTATCAAGTGCTGGATAGTATAAAATCCCAGACAGCATCACACCTGAGAACAGTGGAACATTGACCTCGACTTGACGAATTTTCCTCGATACGATGAGATGAGAACAACTTTATTTATCCCGAAGGAAATTGTTGTGCCAGAGTTTCAAGTAAAAACATAACAGTAATAGATAATAGTAGGAAGGAGGAAGAATAAGAAATACAATGAAATATAAATTGTCTTAACTGTTAACTGTTAACTGTTAACTACAAAGATCTGAACATTCCCTGCGGCTGAGGGAAGAGGAATTAAAAAAATTAAAAAACAATGCGTCACTCTGTTGATTTTTTGCTTGATGATACAAGGCGCGATCTGCATAACGAGTGAGTAGATAACGCACTGCCTGCCACTCAGAAGCCCGGAGAAAATCTTCGAAAACCATGAGCAAGGTGTGCTTGTTGATTTGTCCATGGGGAGATGAAGAACTTGTTGGTGAGATACCAGGACCAAGATCATCATCTGTGGGAAGGCATGAGATTTGGTGCACCTGAAGACTCATCAGTTGGGGATGGTTTGATCGTTTTAAAGAGGACCGGCATTCACTCTCTTGCCAAATTAAGTTTAGCGATAAAGTGTAGCATAGTGTGCAAGTTAAATTTAGCATGAACTACATTATTATGTTTGTACAGAGTAAGTTAAGTTAAGCGAAAGCACAAAATGAAAGGCCCCCCCAACCTCCTCTGACGACTTTCTCTGCAGCTGCATCTTTGTGCAATCTTCAAGATAAAACCAGTTTATTCCTTTACATTCTCTTTTATTTTGGACTATAATTCATGATAAAGTATTTGTTATTTATTGGCTACATCTGTCTTAAAACATATGACAAAAAAACTGAGGGATGGAATGGATTAATCGCATTTCAATTCATTTCCATGGGGAAATCAAATTTGATATATGAGCAAACTGAGATAGGAGTTTGGTCAGGGAACAAATTAAATTCGTTACTCAAGGTATTACTGTATTTTACCATAAAACATCTTTTGCTGATATTATTGTGAGACTTATGTTTTCCTGTAACTCCTCACAAATCTCCTCTAACTTTCCTCATGTTAGACCTGGCAATTCTTATACAATTTCTTGATACTTGCTAGATAATGATCTGCTTAATTTTAACAACACAAATTCCTTTGGCAACACCTCAGGATTTCTTCAGAGACTGATCTGGATTTTTAATGTAGAATGAGGTCTCACACTCTACATTACAGGGTAAATACAGAAAAAATATCAGAGTTGGGCAAAGTTATGAAAACAAATATGAAGCCTACCTGTGTGGCCTTCTCAAGCTGAAGCTTCAAGTCTGCAAGCTCCAGGTCTGTGTCACGTAACTGGGCCTTCAACTTCTCATTCTCAGCTAAGATCTGCTCATAGAGCTGTATCCCAGGTCAAACAAGTATAAAAGATGGTTGTAATCAAATGGCTGTAATCGTATTTGTGTTTAACATTTTGAATCAGGGCTCTGCATTTGGTTGTTGGTTAACAGAGGCAACACAACCAAAACAATTTTGGCGCCCTAAAAGACTGCCCACCTTCTTATAATCAGTGGTGTCATCCCTATCCAGTCGGCTTGAGTATGGCCTTCGACTGTCACCATAGCTACGACTCAGAAGAGTGTCCTTGTGATCTAAGGATGAAGTGCTGCTCTCGCTCCTGCAACAGGTGAGAGAGTTTGTTAAATCTCCCTCTGTGCTGACCAAATGGAGGGTCATAGGAGAGAGAAAGCAGTAAAAAAAGTTGTAATGCCTACCTGGACAATCTGTCACTCTGGAAGGAAGAAAAAAGCAGAGGACCATGTCAGAGTTAAGATAGACATGAAAGGCATTGTAAAACAGGGCTAAGAACAGAACAGCTGATGTTGGATTATACCTCCACTCTGCCCATCCGCATCCCCTCATTCCCTACACAATTAGCATACTAATTAGCAATGTTTTTATACTTTTCTGTGACAGGAAGTTCAATATCTTCAGGCTCAGGGTGTGGTCTGAGACTGACTGACCCTTTTCTGCCCAATCAATGAACATAATGGTACAGCTGTTGTTGTAAACTTAATCACTTGCTGCAACCTGGAGGTTTATTGGGGGAGGGGAAGAAAAGAGGGAGGGCTTCAGCCATCCAGACTTATTACTGAGTGGGGTTCACTTACATCATGGTACTACAACCCGATACAGGATATAATTTGAGCCAGTCGGGTAAATTATCAATAAATGGGATAGTCTGGTATAAACATTAAGAAGTTTAGATTTTTTTCAACATCTTTCAAGGCACACTTGAAAGTTGTAAACAACTTTGCAGACACCTTCAAGGCCCACTAATAGCACCATTAACCTTAATGCTAACAGCTACAGCTGCTAGCCCGTGTCTGTTAAATTTGGCATTTGAGTAGCAGATAAATTAATATGTTCATGGCATCTTTGATGATGGGCAACCTCTGGCCATGGCAACACTGCATTCCTCAGTTCTGATTGTGGGGTTAGAACAACAAATGACTCTATTACTTATTACAATTTAGTAAAATAAAATACAATTCTTCTTCATTTTCAAAACTAAACACAATGTTGATATACTAATTTGGGAGAGGTAGATGATTTGAAACAGGTGTGCCAATCAAGAAATCAGGGTTTAGCAAAAGCACAGAGAAATACATCCATTCCATACCACATTATATTTTGATCATGAAGCAAACCAAATTGAGTTCAATGTTATTAATCATGCTCCAGAAGAGAGGCAAGCATTCCCAACCATCCACAAAATAACATATGAAATAATTTTCAGACTTTTTTGCAAACATGACTTCGAGTGACTTCTCCAACAATGACAGCTTGTTTTATGTCACAGGAAAACATGATTTCTGAAAAAATTGATACTGCAGCACAACAGGGACATAATTGTAAGACTTAAAATCTAAACTTTTTCATGGCTGTGCGTCCTCTGCATAAAGCTTTGTTAGCTTTATTTTTACTTCAGATACTGTTTATGTGTGTGTCTATATTGAGGCACCTGTGGCTCTCCCTTGGTGTTGCCTTCCTCTGTGTCAGACTGCTGATCAGGGTCATTCTCATCACCCTGAATAAAAAACAAAAAAAGTTACATCCGGATCCCACATTGAATCAAAAAAGTGGGACAGAAAGTCCCTGTGCAGTGTAACTTTCGGAAGGTGCCAAACATCGCAATGAGCATTTTAAAGATTTACAGTGTTTTTCTTAAAAACATTATAAGAAAAGAAAATCAAAGAAAAATGTCTTGGAAACTGGTGGAGTGGGAGAGGCTCACATCTTGGGTCCAGAAGGAGACTCCAGTGGAGCGTCTCTTCTCACGGGGCCGCCGGCGGTCACGTATTGAGCGAGGTTGAGACTTGTCATCCCCCTCTTTCTCCTCCTCCTTCTTGTCCGCTTCTGCCCGGGAAAACAAGATGGCATTTAGAGCTTTTATAAGAAACATTCATGTGTAAGTAACGATAGATTGTTAGTGACCTTGTGCTTAACCCTGTTGTGGACACTTGTAAAAAGTGCAAAACAAGACATTCATTTATGATAGAACTCACCTCCTCCAATAATTAGCACCCGCTTAGCCTGCATTTAGGGTTGCGGGGATACTGAAGTCTATCCCTGCTGTCATTGGGTGGGAGGCAGGGTACACCCTGGACCGGTTGCCAGTCGATGGCAGGTAACAATTAAACAACCATTCAATCTGTCACACACATCTGGGCAATTTTTCCAATGTATACCAAATAACCTCCTGCATGTTTTTGTACTGTGGGAGGAAACTGGAGAATCCAGTGGATACCCAAGTGGACACAGGCAGTTTTTTTACAATTGGTACATTTGGATATATCCAGGAGTATAGGTTCTGATGTCACTGTCATGATGCCTGATGTCACCCATTAGATTTATAATTAGAACAGCTGCTGTTGATTGTGTTAAAGTTGCTTTCCCTAGTAACAGAAATACAACATCTTCCTTGATTTGACCCATCACACAAAAAGATTTAGACATCTTTTGATGTTGACTCGTAATGTTTTGGTTTGGATTTCAGCACTGGATGTTGAAAAAACATTGAGGCAAACATGATATATTTCAAACACTTTAAAATAATCACGTGCCAATATGATACTTAAATAATGTTTAAATGGAGGACAAGAGTAAGCTGAAGTAAACAATCTTTTTCTTAATTATCTGTGCCCCTATCAGCATCGATAGGCTGGGCTCACTGATGGCAAATGTTGAAAGCCTTGATGTGATTACCAACATTTGCTCATTCCCTCTCTTTGATCTGTCTCCCATTCAACCTTTCCATAATTCGACCCAGTCGTTGTTGATATGCACACTCAGCGCACAAATGGGGGCAAATCAGACAACAGTCCACAGGAGGATGGAAAAGTCCAGGTTCAACTGCACACAACTGGGACAACAACTAGACTTGGCTGGAGTGCAGAGAGAAAAATAAGACCTTCGATGCAAGAGAACAAAGCAGTCAGCATTTCCTTTGGGAGAATAGACTGAAACTGCCTTTTTATTTTCCCAGGGATGCTTTGTAGAACTAGGAGAGCAACTTCATCTAAAACCAACCCAATTCTTCTCTAGCTCCCTGACCTTGATCAGTCCCCGGCAATTTGCCCATGTGAACATGGACACAACACAACCAGATTTCAACCAACATCACCTGGCTGACAAAAACTCTGGACCACATTTTGGATGTGATATTAAAAAATAACTGAAATAAGAGTGTTAAGGTTCATTCGGGGCTCCAATTTTTTTCCCAAGACATGACTGTGACTTTTCAGCTGATGAGGGAAAAACACGTTCTTCATCCTGTTCCTCTTAGTAATGACCTCCTCTGTGGAACATTACTTCAAACAACTTGGAGACATTTTTTGTCAAATTTGTGTTTTTCCTTAATTCTATATAATTTATCATTATACAATTAGGCCCAGAGATATTTTGACAGCGACACAATCGTCATGATTTGGGCTCTGCATGCCACCACAATGGATGAGACGAAACAACTACAATGGAATTGAAGTGCAGTTGAAAAAAAAAAAATGATTAAGCATGTAGGAATTATAGCTATTTTTATTCAAACACACTTCATTTCAAAGGCTCAAAAGTAATAAATAACACATAAATATAACCCTCAGTAAAATGTAGCTCTTCAATATTTTGTTGAGAATCCTTTGCAGGCAATGACTGCCTCAAATCTGGAACCCATGGACATCACCAAACACTGGATTTCCTCTTTTATGATGCTTCGCCAGGCCTTTCCTGCAGCTGTCATCAGTTGTTGCTTTTTTTGTGGGGTCTTTCTTCCTTAAGTTTTGTCTTAAGCAAGTGAAATGCATGCTCGATTGGGTTGAGATCTGGTGATTGACTTAGCCATTTCACAATGTTCCACGTCTTTGCTTTAAAAAACTCCTGAGTTGCTTTTGCAGTATGATTTGGATCATTGCCCATCTGTACTGTGAAGTGATGTCCAATCAACTTTGCTGCATTGGCTGAATCTGAGCAGAAAGTATATCCCTATACCCTTCAGAATTCATCCGGCTGCTTCTGTCTTGTCACATCATTAATGAACACAAGTGACCCAGTGCCATTGGAAATCATGAATGCCCATGCCATTACACTGCCTCCACCATGTTTCACAAAAGATGTGGTCTGCTTTGGATCATGAGTTGTTCCAATTCTTCTCCTAACGTTCTTCTTCCCAGCATTCAGGTACAGATTCGTCTTAATCTCATCTGTTCAAAGTATGCTATTCCAGAACTGGGCCAGCTTCTTTGGGTGTTTTTTGGCAAAGTCAATTCTGGCCTTTCTATTTTTGAGGCTGATTAATGGTTTGTACCTTGTGGTGAATCATTGTACCGTATTTTCACGACCATAAGGCGCACCGTACTAAAAGGCGCAGTCTCAGTTATGTGTGCCATTATTGTATTTAACACACACATAAGGCGCACCTGCTTATAGGGTGCAGGTTTTATATACAATCCACGCCCACACTTCCCCCTTTAACGTTCTCATGGAGTCCTCTACTACATACGTATTTAAAAATAGAGCGGGAGCAAAACTGAGTTTGGTATTCACATTTTTTTTTTTACATGTAATCATCATCAATTGAACCCATCGAAGTCCTCATCCTCTGTTTCTGATTTGAACAGCTGCGCTAAATCTCCGTCAAACATGCCAGGTTTACGTTCTTCACGGTCAGTCACTTTTTGTGCCGTGCAGCTCCTCAGAAATGATGACGGCTTTTGCGAAAGCTCGAACAACAGTGCCAGCAGACATGTTAGCCCAAGCTTCTACGATCCATTCACTGCCTTCCACTCTTAGTGAAACTGTGGTCTCCCAGAAGACTTTTCGTACCCCGTTGTGCATATCTCTACCGTGCTGGTCCCCTTCTACTGCACAGTGTGACTCACCGGTATGTTGAAAGTGAGCGGCACCTCATCCATGTTAGCGATGTGGCTGGGCTGGATGTGTTGGTCGGCGATGTTTTAGGGTTGTTAAAACAACAATGTTCTGCATAACGCACATACCCGTTCTTTTATACACAATCAACGCCCAACTTCCCCCTTTAACGTTCTCATGGTGTTCTCTACTACGTCCGCCTTACAACAACACGCACAGGGCGCACTGCAATATAGGGCGCGCCGCACATTTTGAAGAAAAACTAAGACTTTTCTGTGCGCCTTATAGTCGTGAAAATACGGTATTAAGAATAAGAACAATTTTATTTATCCCAAAGTAAATTGTTAACTCTCATGAAGTCTTCTCTTAGATACTGATACACCTACTTCCTGGAGAGTGTTCACTTGAGAGGATGTTATGACAGGGTTTTTCTTCACCATGGGAAGGATTCTGCGATCATCCACCGTTGCTTTCCGTGGACATCCAGGCCTGGAGTTCCCAAGCTCACCACTGCACTCCTTTTTTCTCCTCAGAATGTACCAAACTGTTGATTTGGTCACCCCTAACATTTCTGCTCTATCTCTCTGATTTATTTCTTTTTTTTCAGCCTCAGGATGGTCTGTTTCACTTCCATTGAGAGCTCCTTCGCTGTTCATAGCAACAGCTTCCAAAAGCAAGCACCACACCTGTAATCAACTCCAGACCTTTTAACTGCTTAATTGATGACAGGTTATCGAGGGAAAAGCCCATGCAGCCCTGTTATTTTTTTTGCAGCCTTCTGAGTCAATTGTCCAATTAGTCTTGATCCCTTGAAAGAGGTGGCTATGTATTAAAAAGTTGTAATTCCTAAACCTTTGCTCCAATTTGGATGTGAATATTCTCAAATTAAAACTTGAGAGTCGACAATTTAAGCCGCTTATTGATTTTATAATTGTATCCTAAATATGTTTTCATAAACAGCTAAAATAAGGAAAAATGGTTCCACTGTCCAAATATGACTGGACCTAACTGTATATTTTCCACTCTATCTGAACTAATTTTAGGTAATTCTTTGTTTACTTACTGGGAGATTGTTAACTTAAAATAAGTAAAATAAAAAATGAATTAATAGACTTCCACAACAATGTTGACTGAACATGTGGGAGGCTGTTCTGTTTTTTTCCAGACACATGGTTACTGCACTGCAGGTCATATAACAAGTAATGACTTCAACACAACTGCAGCTGTCAGTCTGATATAAAACAAAGTTCACATCGGACTTAGAACTGGATTCATTTCTAAAAAGATTAAAAGCCACAAACAACTTATGAGGACAAAAAAAAATCCACTGGAGAATCTACAGCACTACAGCCAGTTTTCAGATTCTTGCAACAAAATTTGCTTACCTTTTTCTGTGTCTCTCGAGGAGCGGCTGTAGGAAGAGGTGATCCCCGTCAGACTGTTGGGCCTGTTGAGGGCACTGGAGGACAATGGGGTGCTAGAGTAGGACAGGGTGGAGGCAGTGCTGACCGTGGAAATGGTGGTGGTGGCGGAGGAACATGATGGCCTGTTCCGCTGGTGGGGAAATGAAGAAAATTGTGAGAAAGAGAGAAGTAAACGAAAGCAATTCTACTGTTTTCACCAATGGAAGCCAATGGTTTAAATGTTTTCACAATTTATTGTACATTTTCTGCTGATTATCTTGAATAGTTAAAAGGTAAGGAAAGAAGAAATACCTCTTCAAAGCTACGATACTTTGGTCGGTAATCGTCCTCCTTGGTTTCTGTCTCCTTCTTCTCTTCCTGCTGCTGCTTCTCCTGGTCCTGCTTCTCTTTCTCATCCTTCTCCTCTTCCCGAGGCTTTGAGGTACGGCTCCTACCAATTGTTTTCTCAGCCTCTTGCAGGTCAGTTAGAGTCACGCCCTGAAGGGAGAAAGATGCTAGTCTTGAATTGTCTAAAATGTACAACTGATGAAATCAGGGTTTATTTCACCTGTTTTGGGTTTTGTTTTGTAGTTGGGGGGTGTAAATATATGAATGCAAGTACAGTGACTGACCTGAGTGGACCTCCTTGACTGTCGAGCCTGTCTGGAGCGAGCTTTCCTCTGGGACTCTGACTCCTCATCACGCACAGGTGTCAGGTAGGACCTGTACAACACACAAACTTATTCATTACAGCCTGACAATGTGAGAAAATAATAGAATGACCTTGGAATCAATGGTTTCATCTCACAATTGTAAGTGGTGAATGTTATCATAATAATCCCTTAATGATAAGTCTTAAATCAGCATTTCCATCATCATTATGAGGATACCTGGATAAATTAAGTTATCCTTAAACTTGACAGCGGTGTTGTGATTTTTTTTTAGACAAAACAATGCAATGGGACCTTTTCCCTTCTAAGTCATCAAATTCTGGACTCCCAGAGGGATCTTTGGAGAGTCATGAATGCTTATTTAAAACACGCAAAGGCATAATCCTAATGCAGCAAACACAACTTAACTTTTATATTTAAAATCTGTTCTTGACTTCGTACAAAGTCCAGATTTTGGTTTTAAAATGTAACCAATGTCCTTAGTTAAACTCTGGCATTTAAATAACTTTTTTGCAGCAGCTGTTTGAGATACTGAATAGTTTTATCTTTTAACCACAAATGTTTTTTTTTTATTCTGATATTAAATTGAATGAATATTACAATAAGAAAATATCAACCAAGTTAGACTGGGATGCTAGCACTCTCTGATTTGGTAGGACAGAAGGCCAGACAGGCTCACACACACACTTTCAGATGAGCAAGGACCCTTGCTCTTGAAGACATTGTGCAGCTTCTGCCCTAAAACCATATAAGGAGAAGTTGACAGTGCAGTCCAGGCTCCAAAACCAGCCTGTCCTACTCTCACCGTGGCAGGTGGCTTATTTCAGCTTTCAACCACATTCAAAATGCACATGCGCTCGGCACTCTTGGTCACAATCACACCAACCGTTATTCCTTTTGTTGTGTGCAAAGAAGAGGAGAGATTAAACATGTCGACAGGGTACATGGATGCACACACTTCGAAAACACATCTGGAGGAAATGCATCCGGATCACTGTTTGACTGAAGGACAGCTTTCAAGTTGCCTACAGTAAACACTGGTAGCCAAGGTGGTCCTGATGTTTCATGGAAATTGACAAACTATTACAAAAAAGAGCTGTTGAAGGAGAAGTCTTGAGTCTTCTTAGCAGTCAGAACTCATGTCAGGATAATAAATAAAATGTGGGATCCAGAGACTTTCCACTTAGCAGTAAGAAACAGCAATCAACACTCAAAAGTAAACAGAAAAGCCGCATATATACAAAACAAGCATGCTTTCATCACGTCCATTGCCGATCTCATGTATTAAATCATTATGGATTAGGATCCTTTAAACTTCATCGCAGATTAGATACATCTATGTCTCCATTATGTCTGTGGAAGGTTCACGGTCATCCAGATCATGGTGAGTTCTCTTCGAAATCTTCTCATCTTAGCAACTAGACTTGAGTTTCTTCACTTAAAGACGTTTCACCCCTCATCAAAGGGGCTTCTTCAGTTCATTTAATTCCCGCACAAGTCGAAGGGTGGTCATCCACAAATTGTGCAGCAAGATTTCTGCAGAGGTTCTCAGTCATTCAGGTCATGGAGACTTCTTGTCGAAATCTTCTTGTCTTGGCAACTAGACTTGAGTTTCTTCACTTCAAGATGTTTCACCCCTCATCTGGGAGATTCTCATCATAATTTCATGAATTACAAAATATTCTTTTTATGGCTATTATTATTATTATGGATATTATTACTATTGTTAATAGTAATAATAATAAAATGTGTGTTTAAAAGCATGAATTTTTGTTTAAAAATATTTTAATAAATACACACTGTTCAGCCTGGGGCACATTTCAGTTATCTATGTTTGAGATCACCTTGTACACACATACACATGCGCATCTTATTTCGAGCAACAATGAGCAACACAAACAAAATAAACTGAGGTTGTTCAGATGGAGAAGTGTAAAGGTCTGTAACCTGCGTCTCTCAGGGCCCGTGACAGTGGTTGTAGATATGCCGCTGGTGGTTGTGGTGGTGGATGCTGCGGTCGTGGTAGAGCCAGTGTTAATAGTGGGAATAACTGACACAGACTCTCGCTCCTTCACTTTTTCCCGATCTGCATTCTCCTCTGACCAGTACCTGTTGATGCGCCAAAAGTTAACGAAACAAATACTCGAATACATATATCATATGGTTGATTTACAAAGTTTAGAAAACATTACACAAACTAATATTTGTTCTATGAATGTGTAGAGATCCACTCTTTGGCCCAGGAAATTGCATAAAAAAAACTATCAACATATATAAGTTAAACTGGTATTAGATAAACAGAAATCATTTCATGAAGTTGACCAGCATTAACATTTCTGTGAGATCAACTGAGTGAATACTTACTGGATAGGACTTTTTTTTTTATTATTAACAGGAAGCATGAGATACACTGATGCTGCAGCAGCATGAGAGTAAATGAACTCCTGAGTACTTTGCTTACCGAGGCTGCTCCTCCTTTACCATTCAGCAAGGCAGCAGATACATGCAAAAAAAAAACCTGTGATGTTCTGTTTGTTTTCAGATCATTGCAGTCTAAATATACCTGCTGGTAAGACTGGTGGAGGCAGCGCGGATGGAGGAAGAGCCCAGGCCTGAGAGCAGGCCACGGTGGCCTGTGGGCGAGGTAACAGAGGAGGTGTTTGTGGTTGAGGAGGAGGTGGCAGTTGAGGAGCTCAAGTCCTCATATCTTCTGCCGAATGAGCCGCTGCAGGGCAAGATGTCAGACAAGGTAGGTGTGAGAGTTTGGACAGAGATTTCACAATGAAAACAAGCTCTGACCATGTGAAAAGAATATTTCTGAAGGCTTTTCCTTTTATTTTTGTTAAGATTCTGGTGTTTTTACATTGACTAAAATGGAAATCCTGAGCCTTTAAGAAATTAGGTAAAAAAAAAAAAAACAAAGCTTGCATTAAAAATCTGTCTTTAAAAAAAAGACACTGCAAGCATGGTCTATTTTATAGCTCATGAGCAAATACTGCTTGACACACTTTTTCATTTGGGAGACATAGTGGGGCTCTGATATCATTGCCTGTGGTCCAATATCTTGAACCACAGGATCACTCAACTGAAGTCACTTTTATGGAATATACTACCACTTGTGGGAACTGCATGTGTCAATGGTGCCTGTCAGGGTCAGGGAGCTGCGCTAAACAGGGCTGAAAGCAAATGCTCAAGGTTTTGCAGATTAATGACTCCATCACAGTAAGAATGACATTCACATTATTTGCAGTACAGTGATAACTATGTGGGCACCGTAAAAAGATGCACAGTCAACAACCCAATAAAGTAAAAAAAAAAAAATATTCACTTTGTTTTGTCTGATGATTATAATCTCATGGAATTAATGTTGCTATTAACACATGAATTACACAGCATTGAGTATCATGATCACAATACCTGAAACAAGTGTTGATATCTATATATTTATATTTTTAACTTTGTTATTTATATATAGTTTGTTATTTTGTATCACCGGTGACAGACCTGTTCACAAAATGTGTTACTTAAGACTGGAGGCATGAAAGGGGAAAAAAAATAGATATTCACCAATACTTAATTTTGAGTGTTATAAGTTTAAGAAACAAGTTCAAGTTTTGCAAAATTGATAGAAAAAAATCTGAAGCACAATAATGTATACAATTTGAATGATTTGAAAGTTTGCCCACTAGACAATTGTCTAATGAGTGGATTTTGAAACAAACTATTATATTAATCTGAAGCAGGACTCACCCACCAGACTATTCTGAATTAAAGGAACAACAAAAAAAAAAAAAAAATTAATATCACATCTCTTGACTTATTAAGGTGACACTGCAGTGAAGCTGGGAAGCGCAGATAAGGACAGGTGAGAGGAGCTAAGACTGGTGTACCTGCGGTAAATGCTGTATGACTGGTAGTGGGAAGTGGGTGGCTGCCAGGGTTTAGTATTACAGGTGTTAGGGTCCAGGCTGGAGGTGGATGAAGACTTGGCTGGCACGTCCCGCGTGCTGCCGCTCCGCCCTAGTGCTAGCGTATGGGATGTGCTGGCGTGTCAGGAGGTGGGTGGGTGAAAGAGGCATGTTAGCGATGGAGGTGCACACACAGACACATCCAAAGAAACATAGAAAGACACATCTGAGGCTATAAAGCAGTCACACACAGCTGTTGCAGTCATGCCATGTGAGACAAGCAGTTGACAGGATAGATAGCTGAGAGATCCAGATGCTGCCAGTCAACTTACAGAATTACAGTGTCAATGTTGAAATTTAAGAATTTCTATGATTTTAAAATAATTTTGAAATATGTAACTTAACACTGAAAAATTATCTGCATTGAGAACTTTGAGTCCCAGGTCCCTGGATCACGAATGCCAACATTGATGCTGAGGCTCTAGGCCATGAAAACCTTGACATTACATCTGATTTGGGAGTCGGACCGGAACTAGTCAACCAAAAATGTGCTGCCCAATCTGGCATGGAAATCTGATAGGACATGTTTAGTCGCATCATGCAGTGAGAAATGGAAGTCAAGTTGGCTTGTGGACTTTAAACAGAAACTTCTGATATGCATGAACGTGCATGCCATAGATAGCACAATGTTGTGAAACATATGACAGAGTTAGGAACTAATGCTGCTGTCCATAGATAGGATTTAGTACCAGGGCCAAGTAAGGAGCCATCACTGAGGGTAAAACACGGCATTGGAGGCAGCAGAGAGATCTGATCGATCCAGGAGGGCAGCAGTTCAACAGCAGAGGCTTACCTTCGCTGGTAGCTGGGGGTTCGATTCGTGGAGGTGCTTCCTTCACTGTTCTTCAGGTCATCGTCCCAGCGTCGCCGAATGTAAGAGCTACTACCTATCACAGCAGCTGAAGAGTCCCTGGGGAACCACAAGACAGGATCCAAAACAGAAACTGACATTTAACACTTTTTAACCAAAGAAGTGCCTGAGGACCCAAAGTGATTTCCTGGGACTCCTCCTATGAGCAAGGGATAACATTTTTTTTGTAGTCAGTCTGATTTTAGCAGACCACCAATCCAAAGATTTTTTGGGAATGAACTTGTCCAATTCAAAAATGTGTCATTGACAGAGTGTGTCAAAAAGGGGCTAAAACTCTTAAAATAATTGACTAAAATCATTTTCAAAAATCCAATAAAAAACAGGAACTGATATATTTGAGAAAATACAAATTACATAGTAACTAGAACTGACCATAAATCACAAGCAAGAAACCTATATTAAAAGATGGTTACAAACTCAACACAAGACTGTGGTGTTGTTGCCGTCACAGCAACCATGTTAAAAATCGTGATGATAGCCGTGTGAGCTACTCTTTCTGCAGGCCACTGAAAGGGAGAGGACCTCTCAACACAATTCGCACATCATCTCCTGGTAGACTTTCATACCTGCAAAGATTTTGGCAGTGCAATGATTTGGCTTCAGTGTTTCTGGTGGTTTGAAAAGAAACAGGCAACAACGCCCCAAAGTTTGAAGATCTCTGGAAATACCAAGAGCAAGTACTTCCCTTTGATATTATACCTAATTTTATCCTCTATGAAAACCAGCTTCTCAAATTTGGAGTTTCCAAAATTCCAAAAAATGGAGTTTCAGCAGAACATGCTCGAGGCCATGTCCTCGGCTGCATATACGATGTAGACAACTATGACCTCAGCGTATCAGAACAGTGGCAGGAAGTTGGAACTTCCCTTGCAGATTCCTGGTGGCAAATGAGCTGGTTTGCTTCTAGGGTTTACCTGTTTTCCTTCTCGTCAATGTCTGAGGTACTGGCCAGTCTCCTGGGGATGGTGGGGGCTACGTAGGCAAGCCGGGTTCCTTTGTCCTTTTCCTGTACAGAGGAAGACATACAGGACCAGAGGTTGAAAAAAAAAAATTGCAGATAATGAGCAGTTTACTACTGACTAGAGCAGGGAAGAAGAAATTCTAGTTGTGAATTAAAGTAGGTAAGAGAACTATTTAAAATTACACTTAAGTCTTAACAAAAAAAGGATCCCATCATGTACATGCAAACTGAAATTTCATTCAGGGTACAGGAAAAGGAGCTAACTGGTTCAGGACAGATTGCAATGATGATTGTTCAATCGATGCAATCCATCGTTCTGATTTAGGTGAAGCTGATCTGGGACCAGTGTACCTTGTCTTTGTTGTCCAAGGATGATGATAGGCGAGGGCTGGAAGCCGAGCGCATCACCCCAGTCATATCCTTCTCCCTCTGAGCCTCCTTGGTGGCTGTGATCTCTGCCAGCGCCCCATAACTGCCAGTCTTCCTTAGGCCAAGGCGCCACGATGCAGGGGACTCATCCTTCCTCTCCTCGTCCATTTTAGTTGATACCTTTCCAACAACTTGAGTGACCTGGAAAGGATGACCAAGTGCTGGTTTGGTGCCATAATCATTTGAATAGGTGAAGATATTAGAGAATTAGTAATCCTGAAGTTCAGCAACCAAAAAAATAAAAAATCAATTATTGAATAATTTTATTGAGCTGCATTTTTTGGTGTATAAAAGGGAGAGACGGTCAGCGTTTGGGCGGGAGGCATGCCAGTTAAGAGGTACAATCACATCCAGGTTCACGGGACCAACACCTACACTGAATCCTGCTGTCATTTTGTCAAACCAGCACTCTTTAGACAGTGAGGTAAGTTCTCACATTTCATCTGGATGAACATACTTTAAAAAATGACATATGGCTGAATAGAACACACAAGCCACACACTGACACACTCACATGGACATGAATACCATAAGGTGTGTTTCAAGGACATGTCAAAACATCACAGGGGGTTGATGGGTGCGAGTGAACAGTAGGGAGGTTGGACCAGCAGGGTTAGGGGAGCATTACAATTTTTTTTAAGTGCACAGGTGCATGTAGGATGAAGGAACAACTTGAGTGCATACCAAAGCCTCACCATGAGTTTTTTGGGCACAAGAGAAATACCAGTTTTGCGCAAGCCCTGACGCCATAATGCAGGACAGCCTGACTCCACCACAGGCATGAGGGGGGTAATATAATCAAACTAAAGCCAACCAAGGCAAGAGCCCAGGATGAGACGCAGCGAAGACAGGGGATTGGGGTAGACAGGGAGGGGGACAGAGATTGAGATAGAGAAAAAGAGTAACAATGAAGCAGCAGCAAAAGAAATGCAATTTATGTCAGGACTATTAAAGCCTAGTCAGAACACAAAATGCTTATTGCCAGACCGGGGTTCAAGGAGGAGGGGCAACATGATTGCTCTGATTTGGAATTAGCCATAGATTCAGCAAACATCCAGTAGTATGAAAATTGTAAATTGTTAATGCTTCATATGGTTATTAGACAGCAGACATTGTGATGTGTGAGCACCGGGATTCAACCGATGATTGAGAATGATCATTGTGAGAAACGAAAATGAGGAGCAACATAAAGAAAGTCTAGATTGGTGCCCACTGACTGGGGCTGGGGAAGGCTAAATAAATAGAATATATATATATGTGTGTGTGTGTGTGTGTGTGTGTGTGTGTGTGTGTATATATATATATACATATACACACATATGTATGTTTCTATATATATAAAATATTGTTAAGAACTCCTTTTTGATAGTATTATCAATAATACATAAGCTGAAATTTCTTCAGAATGATTGGATCAAACATTCTTGATTATCTATTTCTTTTCATTTGATTTTTGTTGTGGAATTTTCCTACTAATTTTGAACAATTTATTGTTCACTTACTTATGACAGGAACAGGTAATTTAGCTGTTGTTCAAACTTGTATGTCCAAGTGTCCAAAAATAAATGAGGGAAAAAAATAAGAAAATAAAAAAATAAAAAAATGAAGCAACAAAAACATCCGTTAAACTTGAAACTGATTACGACTGAAATGATGTATCACACTCTAAATCTTCTAGACGTGTGAATGAGACAGTGAATGGTTGTATATCTATAGGTGGCCCTGGACTCAACCTGTAACTGCTCCACGGAATACCCCACTTCCCGCCCAATGACAGTTCGGATAGGCTCCAGCACTCCCTAGAGCCTGAGTGCATGATCAGCAGTATAGAAAATGAATGAATTAATGAATTATGCATCACAATTCTTGATTTAAAAACAAGACAGTATCACAGTGAAGGAATAAAATATGAATATATTGCCTATTTCTACAATTAATAAGATTCAATGGGACTAAAATAAAATACAGCATCACATTGTTACTAGTATATAAGATACATTAAGGACTCCAAAACGGTTTCTAATATTTCTCTAGTTTTTTGTTTTCATATTATGGATATCTTCCGTTCTACATGAGGCCAAGGCAACATAAGGCATGTGTTTTGCAAGAAATTGAGATATCAAATAAAGCTTTTCAGCCATTGGATTTGTGAGGCACATGCCCATACAGGATTTTATATTCCAGTTCTGTGCTCAATCTCAGTATGGCCAGCAGAGGGGAGTAGTCTCAAACATGGAAAAGCTCCTCAAGGCCTGGTTCTTTCCTAGAACTAGCCAAGTATATCCATGGCTCTGTCCCATAGGTGTCCAAGCATAAGCTGAAGAATCTTATAATAAAACTGTTGCCAGTTACTCCAGGCTGCACTTGCCTGTTTGTAAAACATCAGCCATAACCATCTGTAATTCTCATTCTCAGGGCCTTCGACATTTGTGGGGTCATTGTACCGAAATTTGAAGAGCACATTGTTAGGTGTACAAACTAATTTATGCGGAGCTTGAAGCTCTTAAGCCAATTGTGAAGACAACTTTCCCCTTGAGGAGGAGAAGACATTGATGGAAGCATATAATTCCTTTTTTTTTCTTAAAACATAAGGAGGCAGAATGCTGTTGTAGTTTCTGTATATCAGAGCTTGGCATCTTTAATTTTCCCTCTTGGGCCCCCTAGAACTAGAAAAACATTGTTTGCTGGTTTGAGTGATATCTGTAGATGCTTCAGTATGTGATACAGGGATGTACCTTCTTTGTGGGCGATGTTGGGGTCATCAGCTGGTTGGTCAGGCTGGTCGGCGAGGACGAGACTATGGTGGTTGGAGTAGATGTTCTGCTGTTGCTCACAGTCGCTAAGGATTTACTTTTGTCTGAGAACAAAGAGATAAAGGGATTGTAAGTTTTCAGAGCAGCCATATCAAAAATTATTCATGGGGCTTAGGAAAATATATTTAATTCTGTATTCAAT
The DNA here is from genome assembly GCF_037954325.1 of Fistularia commersonii. NCBI lineage: Eukaryota > Metazoa > Chordata > Actinopteri > Syngnathiformes > Fistulariidae > Fistularia > Fistularia commersonii. The sequence continues at coordinate 6,935,607 of NC_141288.1, forward strand.
ATTGTGTATTTTTTTGAAAGATGATATGTATCATGATTCTCTACTTCCACAAATTGATCTTTGACTAATAAAATCCTTGTGTTGTGTTTTGACAGTTCATTAAACCCTTCACTTAAATTTGGCAGTCAATCATCATTAAATCATAGTTGAACTGTATAGAACCTGGAATAATTCTACATGAAGGGGGGATTTACCTCTATAATTTGAGAAAATGAGGCAAAAATATCGAAAGAATTATCATGTAGATCACCAAGAAAGTATTATATAATATATGGCATACGTTATCATTATTATGACTAATTCAGCCTCAGGGTGGCACTGGCCCGTGTCTCCCCAAGCCTGCCTTGAGGGGCACGGAGCAGTGTCTCCCTGTGCCAGTCCCGAGCCCGGATAAATGCAGAGGGTTGCGTAAGGAAGGGCATTCGGCGTAAAACTTTTGTCAAAACCAAATATGCGAGTCAACCATAACCATATCATACCGGATCGGTCGTGGACCGGGTTAACAACGACCGCCATTGGTACTGATGACCTACAGGGTACTAATGGAAATTGGGCTACTGGGGGTCGAGGAACAAAAACAAGAAGAAGAGGAGGAGTGCGTGTTCGGAAGCAGACAGAAAGGAGGAAAGGAAAGAGCCTGGGACTGAGAGTATGGACTTTGAATATCAGAACTATGACAGCAAAAGGTAGAGAGTTGGTCGACATGATGCAGAGAAGGAAGGTGGATATACTGTGTGTCCAGGAGACAAGGTGGAGAGGTGGTAAAGCAAGAAGCTTCGGAGCAGGCTTTAAGTTGTACTATTATGGTACTGACAAGAAGAGAGATGGAGCAGGAGTTATCTTGAAGGAGGAGTTTGTTAGGAACGTCCTAGAGGTGAAAAGAATGTCAGATAGTTATGAGTCTGAAACTGGAAAGTGAATGTGTGATGCTCAATGTTGTTAGTGGCTATGCCCCGCAGGTGGGATGTGAATTTGAAGAGAAGGAGAAGTTCTGGAATGAGTTGGATGAAGTGATGCAGAATATTCCAAGAAATTAGAGAGTGGTAACTGGTGCAGACTCCAATGGACATGTTGGTGCAGGCAATAGAGGTGATGAAGAAGTGATGGGCAGATTTGGTATACAAGATCGGAACGCAGAGATACAGATGGTGGTAGATTTTGCAAAAAGGATGGAAATGGCTGGAGTGAACACTTTTTTCCAGAAAAAACAGGAACATACGGTAACTTATAAGAGCGGAGGTAGGAGCACGCAGGTAGAGTACATCTTGTATAGACGAGGTAACCTGAAAGAGATCAGTGACTGCAAAGTACTTGTAAATGAGAGTGTAGCCACAGAGCACAGCATGCTGGTTTATAGGATGACTCTGGTGACAAGGAAGATCAACAGGACAAAGGCAGAGCAGAGGACAAAGTGGTGGAAGCTGAAAAGGGAGGAGTGTTGCATGGTTTTCAGGGAGGAGTTGAGAAAGGGTCTGGGTGGTCAGGGTGAGCTTCCAGATGATTGGACAACTACAGCTAGTGTTATCAGGGAGACAGGTAAAAGAGTACTTGGTGTGTCATCTGGAAGGAAAGTAGATAAGGAGACTTGGTGGTGGAACGAGGAAGTGCAGGAGAATATACAGACAAAACAATTAGCAAAGAAGTGGGATACTGAGAGGATTGAAGAGAAGAGAACAGACAGGAGTTCAGGGAGATACGGCGAAAGGTAAAGATAGAGGTAGCAAAGGCAAATAAAAGGGCGTACGATGACTTGTATGCTCCGTTGGATAGTAAGGAGGGTGAGAATGATCTATACAGGCTGGCGAAACAGAGAGATAAAGATGGAAAGGATGTACAACAGGTCTGGGTGATTAACGATAGAGAGGGAAATGTATTGACAGATTCTAGAAGAGTGATGGGAAGATGAAAAGAGTACTTTGAAGAGCTGATGAATGTGGAAAATGAAAGAGAGGCAAAGGTAGAAGAGGTGACTATTGTAGACCACAAAAGTAGCATAAGATGAACTGTGGAAAAGCAGTTGGTCCTGATGATATACCTGGGGAGCTGTGGAAGTGTCTAGGAAAGGCAGCGGTAGATTTTCTGACTAGATTATTCAGCAGGATCTTAGAGAGTGAGAAGATGTCTGAAGAATGGAGACAAAGTGGGATGGTGCCTATTTTTAAGAATAAAGGGGATGTGCAGAATTGCGGCAACGATAGAGGGATAAAGTTGATGAGCCATACAATGAAGTTATGGGAAAGAGTGGTGGAAACTAGACAGAGTGCAGAAGTCAGCATTTGTGAACAGCGGTATGGCTTCATGCCAAGGAAGAACTACAGATGCAATATTTGCATTGAGAATGCTAATAGAGAAGTACAGAGGGAGCTGCATTGTGTTTTTGTAGACCTAGAAAAAGCATATGACAGGGTGCCAAGAGAGGAGCTCTGGTATTGTATGAGGAAGTCTGGAGTGGCAGAGGAGTATGTTAAACTGGTGCAGGACATGTATGCTAGCTGTGAGACATTGGTACAGTGCGCTGTAGGGGTAACAGAGAAGTCCAAGGTGGGACTCCATCAGGGATCAGCTCTGAGCCCCTTCTTGTTCGCAATGGTGATGGATAGGCTGACAGATGAGGTTCGACAGGAATCCCCATGGACCATGATGTTTGCGGATGACATTATGATCTGTAGTGAGAGCAGAAGACAGGTAGAGGAAAATCTAGAGAGGTGGAGGTATGCTCTGGAAAGGAGAGGAATGAAAGTCAGTCGCAGCAAGACAGAATATATGTGTGTGAATGAGAGGAACTCCGGTGGAACGGTGAGGTTACAGGGAGTGGAGATCAAGAAGTTGGAGGATTCAGGTACTTGGGTACAACAGTCCAGAGCAACGGAGAGTGTGGAAAAGAGGTGAAGAGACAGGCCCAAGCAGGTTGGAGTGGGTGGAGAAAAGTGTCAGGGATACTATGTGATAGAACACTATCGGCCAGAATGAAAGGAAAGGTGTACAAGACAAGAGGTGAGACCAGCAATACTGTATGGATTAGAAACGGTTACAATGACCAAAAGACAGCAGGCAGAACTAGAGGTTGCAGAGATGAAGATGTTAAGGTTCTCTTTGGGAGTGACCAGGATGGAAAGGATTAGGAATGAGTCTATCAGAGGAACAGCACATGTTAGATGTTTTGGAGAGAAGGTCAGAGAAGCCAGACTGAGATGGTTCGGTCACGTACAGAGGAGGGATAGAGAATATATTGGTAGACGGATGCTGGAATTGGAGCTGCCAGGCAAGAGGTCTCGAGGAAGACCAAAGAGAAGATTTATGGACGTGGTGAGGGAGGATATGAAGGTAGTTGGTGTGAGAGAGGAGGATACGGAGAATAGGGTTAAATGGAGAAAGTTGATTCGCTGTGGCGACCCCTGAAGGGAAAAGCCGAAAGAAGAAGAAGAAGAAGATCATTATTATGACTACCGAAAAATAAAGCAAATTAATATTGTTCAATCTTCAAATCAAAGTGGAAATAAAGTAATCGCTTGCTAGAAAAACTCAGCCAAGATTCAGCCAAGTAAGCAGATATTTCGATTTACATGTAAATAGAAAAAGTGTGGTCTGATTAGACTTTTCATGTTTTTTACTTTATTGTCCAACTGTAACTAACTGGGCAAGAATCCAATTCTGGCTTAGATCCTCTTCCACACAGGCCTGAACAAAAACAACTGCAGTATACCTGCTTCAGTCTCTGACTCTGAATCCTCCTCCTCCTCCTCCTCACTGGAGCAGCTGGATTCGTCTTTCTTTACCTCCTCCTCCTCATCCACCTTCTCTGGTTCCAGGGTCTCGATGCGAGGGGCCGTCTTTTCTGGCTCCAGAAGCAGTGTTTCTTTGCTACAGTGTACAAAACACACAGTATTAGTGCAGAGGTACAACTCTGTTGTCAACTTCTGTTCGAGACTACAAAGAGGAATGTGATGCCGAGGCATTGATTTCAAGCATGTTCCATTAAAAAATTAAATAAATACAATTTTTAAGAAAGCACAATAGATGTGTCAGTAGCAGATTTATTTCAAGCTATTTCCTAACCTTTTCAGAGGTTTCAGTGATTGATTATTGTCTCCTGTGGTTGTGGTTTCAATTAAAGGAGATTTCTTCACATCTTTCTTCTCACTCATCAGCTGGAACAAAGAAAGCATTAATAAGCAGATGCAAACTGGTCCACAAGTGAGACACCTTGGCTTGTAATAGAGATTTTCCGGTAAAAAGACAATAGACAAACAAATAAAAAAAGCAATATATGCATTTACATTCCTTTCTGGGCCTTGATAATTTTCTAGCGAAAAAGTTTAAAATAAGGTTTTCTTGTCCTATGGAAGATGTCAGAGAGCAATCCTGCCAGAGACTCCGTTGTTCTGCAGCAGGATTTCAATGTTGAAGTGGGCAGTGACAGTGAGAGTTGGTTGGGCATGATGGGGAAAAATGGACCCCCAATCCAAATCCGAGCATTGTTTTGTTGCTGGAATTATGTGTTCATCATGGATTGTCCATAGCAAACACCATTTTCAGGCATACTGGTGTTCCATTGGTGCACTTGGCACCAAGACACCCTATGGAATTGTTCAATAATTGATTTTGTGGTTGTGTCAGACATCAGACATGTGGCCAAATATGGTCAACACTCATTGAAGAGGGGGAGTTGTCAACCAATGACCCTCCGCAAAGGTGGTAAAAAAAAGCTCCAGGGGGTTACGTGACATGCACCCTGAGTTCCTCATGGCACTGGTTATGGAGCTTTCCTTTACACACAGCTTTAGCTCTGAAACAAGTCTCCTTGAAAAAGGTTGGACGTTTTTCTGTTTTGGAGTTCCCCTGAAGAAAGGTAGCGATCAGTAGTGGGCAAACTAAAAAGGCTTGGTACCTGTACTTAGGGGTTTACTCGAATGGACTAAATTAAAGGTCGTAAAATACAAATAGTACCTTGTGTACTGAGTAACTTACCAAATTTTGTTTCTTTTGCAGTTCTTCTAAGTAACCTAGAACATCTTCATCTGCTACATCAAAAGCTGTCTGGCCCTGTGGAAAATAAATATCATCAATAAATACCAATGACAAGGAAGGAAAGATAGGAAATACATTTTTGCCCTCCCTTCCTGAGATTCATATACATCTGATATTTATAGCCATGTGCCATTCAAATACTACAGTTATAATATTCCATTTAGTTTTTCAAAATATAAGAGGAAAAAAAGTTGCTTCATTCTTAAATGACAACCATCTGAAACATTGTGATGGAATTACCTGAAAATCAATTAAAGAAATAAGGAAATAAGTAATAAGCGCAATATAAACAGAAATTGCCCTTGTCAGAAATGATGTTGATATATATAAAAGTGTTGTTTAAATTTACAGGAACGATTAGATACCAAATAAAGTAACAAAGCTGCTTGATCTATAACATAATCCATGTTTAAAAATTTAAACAGACATATAAATGGCATAGAATCAATACACTGATTCTGATCAAAGTAACTGTAGGACTGGGTTCCACATACATACCATTTTATTAATGAGGTCCATGTCACATAAGTTGTCAACTAGTATCCTACATGCCTCCTCTTTGCCCCAGTGTGCCGCTGCATGTAGAGGGGTCCAGCCATCATAGTCCTTAATATTTACATCATACCCTGCTTGGATTAAAAGCCTGCATGACAAAGGAAGGGTGTGTGGGTACAATTGGAGGCAGTGGAGTAAAATTTGTTAATTGGAGTTAAGTTTGCCTCTGTGATATTAATATTTTCAGATGTTGTCGACCCCAAGCCAAAAGAAGTACAAAGAAATGTAGAAAAAACAACTAACATTATACTTTGCTTGCTTGTCTATAAGCAAAATTCATATACAAAAATGGTTATCAAATGTGTTGTAACAAACATTTGTTTTGGGAGAAAAAAAAATTGTGAAGTCTGATAACAGAGTTGCAGGAAGCAGCAGCTTACTTTAAAACCTCAACATATCCCTTTGCAGCAGCTACATGGAGGGCTGTTCCCCCAGATTTGGCATGCCGGACATCATGGATCTGGCCACTGTTGAGCCACTGCCGGGCGTCCCTCAACATGATCCTCTCTTCCTCTTTCCGGGCTGCTTCGATATCTACCCCTAGTGAAACAGAGGAGGCAGATACTGTCATGGCTGGCACCTACAGATCTGCTACTTTCCTGTGGTTGTGGTTTCAATTAAATTGGTTTCTATTAAATTGCCAGCAACGCTGGCACCAAAAGAGTGGAGGGAAGGGGGAGACACTCTCATTGTTGAAGTTAAATTCCTTATACTTTAAACAAGAGGTTGAAGTAAGAACCCACAATCTATTAGCAGATGATGACAATTTTATCTCAGCCACTTTGACTCAGCCACTGCAGAACATTTACCTGGTTCTTTTGTAAACATTCCTCGGTAGCTTTTGCAGTATGCTTCGGATCATTGCCTTGCTGGTAAATAAATCTTCTCCCAAGCTATAGCTCTCTTGCAGACTGAATAAGATTGTCCCCCAGGATTTCAGTGTATTTTGCAGTATTCATTCTGCCCTCTATCTTTAAAAGCCTTCCAGGTCCGGCTGCTGACAAACATCCGCACTGCATGATGCTATCACCACCATGCTTAAAAGTGGGGATGGTGTGTGCAGTGTTTGGTTTCCGCCAAACATGAGGTCTTGTCTGATGGCCAAAAAGCTTGATTGTGGTCTCATCAGACAAAAAAAATTTTTTTTCCAATTGACCATGGAGTCTTCCACGTGCTTTTTGGCAAACTCTAGTCGAGATCTAAATGACTTTTCTCCAACAGTGGCTTTCTCATTGCCACTCTCCCAAAAAGCTTTGACTGGTGAAGAACCCGGGCAGCAGTTGCTATATGCACAGTCTCTCCCATCTCAGCAGCTGAAGCTTGTAACTCCTTCAGAGAAGTCATACGGGTCTTGGTTGCTTCTCTCACTGTGTCCTGCTTGCACAGTCATAAGGGCGGCCTGATCTAAGCAGATTCACAAAAGTGCCATATTCCTTCCATTTCTTGATGATGGATTTCACTGAACTCTGGGGGATGTTCAATGCCTTGGAAATTTTTTTGGATCCATCCCCTGAATAGTACATCTCAATCACCCTTTCCCTGAGTTGCTTGGAGAGTTCTTCTGTCTTCATGTACTGACTTAAAAAGTGGGTGATTAATTATGCAAACAATTATATTACTTTATATATTTTTATTTCATTGACATTACTTTGTGGAAATCTGTTTTCACTTTGACATTAAAGAGTTTTTTCCAATACATTTTGTGTTAAAAAAGCCAAATTTGATTGACAATAATTGATTTATGAAAGCACTAAAAGGGTAAAACATCCAAGGGGGTGAATACTTGTGATAGGCACTGTATATGTGGATTTTACAAAATCCCCACTTATACTCTTTTATTGTTACTAAGCAAGCGGGGTGAATGGTATCCCTTGTATTTAGGGCTCGACAGAGAACCAGACATCGACTGTCTACTTCTGCAAACACCATAGGGCACAGTCAAGCACTTTATTTGCATCTGTAAAAAAAACTGTGACACTGATCTGTCAATTTGGCAATGATGTAAAGGCACAGGTTTCAGGTAGTGGGATAATATATCTGAACTACATGCTGTCTATCCCAGTAAAAAAAACGATTGTGTAATCCTGCTGATAGCTGTCTAGAATACAAGAGCTTCAGAAATTCATTGCTGCATGAGTGGTTGACTCGTAAGCTGAGTGCAAACTGTGTTGAACTAAATAAGTCAGAGGCAAACGCCTCTACTGATCTTATAGGTTTTGTTCTGCTCCCTGGGCTACATCATACCTCCTGTCCTGGCACCCTGAAAAACTTAAGAGTTCCTGGGGCAATTGAGGCAATGAAAGAACACGTATGTCTTTTGGTTTGGTGTGAGAAGACAAGCTTTTCCCATAGGTTTAATCTTGGATAAATAAGGAGGGGATTGTAAACCAAGAGGAACAGAGGAGCAGGACAGCTCTGTGCTCTTTGACAATGCAGAAGTGGTGGTCTGTGATCCTTAGGTGTTCATTCATGAATATGACACAGACTGCAGCTGTAGGAATTACAGATTTGAGAAGAGATTCAGGGATATGAGAAATGAAATGAAAGGGAAAAAATGACTCAGGGTAAATCTTTATTGGGTCAGATACTACACAAATCCCACCGGTACTCTGAAACTGTAAGGTTCGACACTATCACATGACCGTAGTCAAAAAATGGAAGTTTGAGTTAAAGAATGGAAGGATTTACAGACTTCAATGTCTCACTGGAAATTTGTACAGCAAATCTGGTGCAGCAGTCAAGGGGAATGTTCAAGGCCAGTCGGGGGTGGCTTGATCATTTTACAAAGATTACTAAGATTCCACTCCATAGCTAAATAAAGTTTGGCAATAAAGTGCAGCATAGAGTGCCCGTTCAATTTAGCAACAGACTATATCGCATTAAGTTTGCAAGTTAAGTGATATAGTGCAAAATGAAAAACTCTCTCAACCTCCTCAGCTGCCGCTGGCATTTCCATCCAATGTTCAAGGTAAGTACACTTAATAAACCAATGTCTTTACATTTATTTTATTATGTATAACTATTTTATACATAGTTATTCATAAAGTAATTTTTTTTTATTAAAAAAAAACATTTATTTATTTAACAAAGTCATGGGTCTGGAAAGGATTAATAGGGTTTCAATTCATTATAATGGGAAAGTTCAATATGAGTAAATTGAGTAAAGAGCTTGGTCACAGAACAAATTAAAATCGCAGGTCAAGGCATTACTGTAAAACAACATCAATTCATGAATAATTTCACTTTCATCCCTGCCATTCATGCTCTCACTGACAATGATAATGACACCAGGAGACAACAGAAGGAGAACGGCATTAAACGAATGTAAATGCAGTAATTAATACTCTATATGTGATTCTACTAAGTATGGCATGCTTTTTTAATTTCATACAATTGTGCAGATGATCAGTGATCACGTTCAACTGCTCACTTAGTGTAACGCCTTAATTGTAAAATATGAGGATCAAAAAACCTGCTTGAGAAGTATCGATAGGTTACTAGCCATAAACAAGCTAACCACTCTAATGCGTTGAGGAGTGGCCCTCTGGCCCAGAGCCAATTATAGGTCTATTAGTGGCCCCTAGCCATTCGCGGGTGGGGGGCTGGATGGCTTTCATTATCACAACAGCCACAGACAAAAATAGAAAGACTTAACTTCAGTTTTGAAAAAACTCACATGAAACCAATCAAAAAAGCTGGAACTCTTTTCTATATTATGTAGGCTTTTCCTCAAGTGAAAAATAAATAAATAAATGGACTGACACCCATACTTGCATGACATATACAGTACAACAAGAGCAAGGCCCCTACCCCCTGTGTGCTTAGCAAATCTAGGAGTAGCATCATTATTTTTATTATTATCAACCTGGATTACACAATACCTTAACAAGATAAAATTATCATTGTCTGCTCAATATTCTTGTGTTGACACACACACACACACACACACACACACACACACACACACACACACACACACACACACACACACACACACACACACACACACACACACACACACACACACACACACACACACGCAAACGGAAAAAAAATCCTGCATTAGCCTTTCAAATCGTGTACTCATGAAAAAAAAATATTACCCTAGCCTATATTAGCTGTTTTTATAGATGGATTTCAATAGAACTTTCAAATACTCAAATCCAGAATGAAATCCAAATCATTGTCTTATATTGCTAGAGTTATCTATCAACATTTGCAATATTGTTGGGCTACTAAAAATGAAAAAATTCAACCAAGGTTCAATCCGATTCTTCTTGGTCTAACAGGCTAAAATAGTGAAAATATGTGCTCTATGTGAGCTGTGAAACTGAGTTTGTTTTTAATTTGCAACCATTTAGCTCACCTTCCTGAGCTGCAACTTCTGCAGTGGCTTCATTTCAAATAATGTGGCCATTCATTTGAACATGGAAATCCACCAATACAGGATTAGCTTTTCGATTCAAAATGCTAATTCAGTTATTAAAAGTGAGCAGATAAGATTGAATGAGAGTTCAACCTTTAGTTTGATCAGTCGTTATGAAAACTGACTGTTTTCACCACTTTGAGTATTGTGGTATATTTGTGGTTGAACCTTGATAGGAAGACTAGACACATCAGTGAGAGGGATTTGGTTTGAATGTTGAAAACTGGGTGTGTCATTACAAATAAGGAATTCTGTTCCTTGAACGGATTGGGCAAACTAAGCTTTGCTGAAAGCTAAGAGAGGCATCCTGAACCGTACTATTATTTATTCCACTAGCTATATTTTAAAATGTATGGATTAATATTTGACTTTGAAGACCGATATAAGAGGAAAGTTTAGAATTGAGGAGCAACTAATTGTCAGTGTCTGGTCTATTACCGTATTTTCATGACTATAAGGTGCACATAAAAGTCTTCCATTTTCTTCAAAATGTGCGGCGCGCCCTATAGTACAGTGTGCCCTTTGTGTGTTGTTGTACAGCGGACATAGGAGAGAACATGAGAGCGTTAAAGGAGGAAGAGTGGGCGTTGATTATATATAAAAGAAGGGGTATGTGCCTTATGCAGAACATCGTTGTTTTAACAACCCTGAAAATGGCAAAGAGGCACGCTTATGAAGCACAGTTTGAGCTGAACACGATCAGCTACGCGAAGGAACATGGAAATCGAGCAGCTGCGAGAGAATTTAAGATTAATGAATCGATCGTTCGCAAGTGGAGGAAGCTTGAAAGAGGCTTAGACAGGTCAAGACGACGAAGCGGAGTTTCCGCGGATGTAAGGCGAGGTGGCCCGAGTTGGAGGAAAGACTCAAGCAGTGGATCATCAAGCAAAGAACGAGTGGGAGATGCATTTCGACGGTCACCATTCGACTAAAGTAACGCTAGCAGAAGAAATGAAGATTGAACATTTCAAAGGAGATCCGTCTTGGTGCTTTCGTTTCATGAAACTGTGCCATTTTTCCATCAGGACCAGAACTACGGTAGCGCAGCAACTTCCAGCGGATTATAACGAAAAGCTGTCCATCTTCCGCTCCTACTGCAGCAAACACATTGCCAACAAACACATCCAGCACAGCCACATCACGACAATGGACGAAGTGCCACTCACTTTCTACATCCCGGTGAATCACACTGTGGAGAAGAAGGGGACCAACACGGTAGCGATACACACAAAAAATGTGAAAACCAAACTCAGTTTTGCTCCCGTTCCATTTTTCAATACGCACACTTGTATGCTTGTGTGTCTGTTGTTGTCGTAAGGCGGACGTAGTAGAAGACACCATGAGAACGTTAAAGGGGGAAGTGTGGGCATGGATTGTACATAAAACCCGCACACTATAATCAAGTGCGCCTTATGTGTGTGTTAAATACAGTAATGGCACACATAACAGACTGCGCTTTTTAGTACAGTGCGCCTTATGGTCACAAAAATACGGTACTTTTCTGAACCTTTTACTGTCTTACCATCACAGGATTTCTGCAGGTATCAGCTGATCAAACTTAATACCCTTCTTAATACCACTTTAAACAAATATAATGCCAAAGTGCGACTGCAGACCCGTAAATTTATAATAATATCAACCTTTTACATCTGCAATAGAATTCCCACAGTAGCATATAGGTACCGTATTTTCTGCACCTAAAAGCCTTTAATCTTCTCAAAAAAACAACAGTGCGCCTTATAATCCAGTGCGCCTTACATATGGATCAATATTGAGCCGCGAAAGGTTTCGCAACTACCGGAATCAGCTGCCGACTCCATTTTCTCCCGTAGAAAAAGTAGCACGCGGCGTATGCTGGGATATATGACTGCGCGAAGCGTGCATTTTTCATTTGCATTTGTGTGTGCGCGCATCGTCTAAGTAGCAGCGGTAAAAACGGTAAAGAGGAATTCCAGTCACACACCACTTGTGTGTGAGTGTAAAGACCCCAAAATGGCACCTTTCAAGAGACACGCTTACGACGCAGAGTTTAAACTCAAGGCGATCAGTCACGCACTAGAACATGGGAATAGAGCAGCAGCAAGAGAATTCAACATTAACGAATCAATAGTATGGAAGAAGAGGAAACAAGATGATCTGCGGCAAGTAAAGAAGGCCAAACTGAGTTTCCAAGAGAACAAAGCGAGATGGCTGCAGTTAAAGGACAAATTTGAACAGTGGGTTGTTGAACAGAAAGCAGCAAGAAGAAGCGTCTCTACCGTCACTATTCGAATGAAAGCAACAGCATTGCCTAGCGACATAAACATCAATGAATTTAGAGGCGGTCCTTCTTGTTGCTTTCGTTTTATGAAACGTTTTGAACTGTGACAACTGGAGTTACAAATAAATTGTTTGAACGAAGGCCGCTCAAACACAGGTAAGAGCTACCGTTACATACAGTACCATATTGTGAATGCACTAACTTGTTTGGGGAGTGTAAAGAGTTGTCAGAATGTTGGTTTGTGTTCTATTAATAAAATTTGACTGAGTTATCTGTTTTGTTGACATTCCCTTTAGCGCAGCTCCATTAAGTGAATGCATTACGCAACCCGAGCCACTACTGTGGCTTCTCTTATATGCGCCTTATAATGAGGTGCCCCTTAAACTGAACATTTTTGTTAAATAGGCCACTCATTGAAGGTGTACCTTATAGTCCGGAAAATACGGTACATATGACCTTCTGAGAAGCACATGGATTTAACTTTTTGTATGATTATTAGTTTGTATTTTTTAGTTGTTTTTTTTTTTTTTTTTGCTCCAACTCTGTCTCAACCTTTTTCAGGTCAAGGCATTTTTATTTGTATCTCCTCAAAGTATTTGACTTGTTGATTATTTGAGCCATGAGTGCACTACCTGCATTGTTTTTCAGCTTTCTCAGAAAGTGCAGCAGCATCCTTCTGAAGGCTGGCGCACACCTCTGTCAACACAGCCTTTTTCCTTTCTCAATGAAACCAGCTCATTCTTCAAGTCCACACAGTGCACCTTCAAACTTCTTCCTCTCTTTATCAAGGTACTTCAAGTATTTTGTCCAGGCTGAGGCTACAGAGCATCTCCTCAAGCTCTGATCTGCCCACAGAATACTCTCTGGGCTTCCGCAGATTTTTTTTTAGTTATGTTGCAGGTCCCATTCCCTGTGGAAATCAGTTTGTTACTGTGAGGCTAGTCCAAATTTTATAACATATCTTGTATTGTTATTTCTATATGTAAAATATTCAGAAATATCAGAATTGGGACACATTGCCTGACCTAGCTCAGAGACACTTGTTTGACAGATGGAAGTGGTGCTGAACTGCAGGGTTCAGACACCAGGGCACCTCATTATGGATTGCTGGCCCTCCTGCCCTGTCGCGGCACTGCTGGAGGTGGTTTTAGCATCAGCTGTAGCCGTCAGTGCAGCAGCTGTTGTGTTGGTGACTGGTGCAGTTGCTTTGCTGGTCCCAGCAAAAAATCCACCAGTCAACTGCTGCCTGTCTTTCGCTGACTGATGGCCATCTGCTCACATGTGCCATTAGACCACCAGCCTTTGAATAGTCCTGCATCCATCTACTTTTATTAATAATTACACTTTCCTATTTTTCCCAAACTATTCTCTGCTCTTTCGCCACGTTCAACGTCCAATGTTGTAAATTTGTGCACCATCACAAGAGCGGCTGTAAAAATAGCCAATTTAAGAGTTTGGCCTGTCAATCATCACCTGTCATCACACTCTTCTGATCGAAATTATTAAATATTTACATTGCGTATTCAAAATAAATTATGAATAGCAATGTTTCCCCATTAAGTTTATTAACAATTTAATGCTTCTAGGTCTTGACTTTAATTCTTTTTATTACTATCGAAGTCCGAAATGTTTGCAAAATCTATTTAATGACTTTTAATGCTGTTTAATGAGCGCGGAGACGCTGTATTATGAGAGAATTATCAATTTATTCATCAAGAGAAAGGTAATAAAAACAAATATTTTACTGATAAGCCTATGTATTTGCTGATGAACAAGATGTTTAAGTGCCAAAAGAAGTCTGTATGGATAACTGCTTGGAAAAGCAATCAAACATGAGGAAATTCAGTTATTTACAGTTGGCGAACACATCATGGTTCTGTTAGAAAGAGGCGGAGCCTGTCGGGAAGCCTGTTTAAATACACACTGGAGGAAAAATAAAGGGTCTGAGTCTGAATTATATTTCCACATTACATCAACCATGTATCTTGAAAAACAAAACAAAGACTACATAGAACAGCAAACTGTGGTGCCTAATTTCCTTTATAATCTCACTCCTACAACTTCTCGAGTATGAGCTTGCATCAAGTTTCAGTGCTTTCCAGTTAGTGTAACGACAAATACAGACACACTGTCTGTATTTATTGTTTATCATTTAGGCTGACGCTTTGCCTAAATTGGATAGGTTTTAGCTGTAAGTGCCTGAAGAACAGGATCAAAGGGGGCCAATGCTACATCCCACCATCCATCAGCAAGTGGATTATTGGTCTCATTGTGGCCTGATGCAGACAATTTTTAGAAATATTAATGTCCACACAGTCAAATGATTCATTGTATGGTCTATGCTGAGTCAATGCAGAATATAGATAAAGCCTTAAAGTGGTTTGTGTAAAGAGGCCATGGGTGAGGTAACTGTCTTCATGCTGTTTTGGAATCTTTAAAAAAAACAGCGAATGAGTACAAGTCTGAAGACTCAGTCATCCAAGACATGGTCAATCATTATCAATTCTTATCATTGCAGTTTGACTGGATTTTTTGGGGTTTTTTTTGTTTTTTTTTCTTGAAGACCTATCACCTCTTCAAGTCCAGTTACCACAATACGATTCGACAACGATTAGCTAATGAGCATATCCATTTGACTGTCAACAGAGACAGTAGCAAGACAGGAACAGCACATGTTTGATGTTTTGGAGACAAGGTCAGAGAAGCCAGACTGAGATGTTTCGGTCATCTACAGAAGAGGGATTGTGAATGTATTGGTAGACGGATGCTGGAATTCGAGCTGCCAGGCAAGAGGTCTAGAGCATTTGTGTCAAACTCAGGCCGTGCAGTGTAATTATAATTAGCCCATGAGATCATTGTTATATTATCGATATTAATTGCCCGTCGATATGAAGCACTGATAACACAATACTACAGATCCCATAATGCAACGCTTCAGCTGCCTTGCCGCGCTTTTCCCGCATCGCTCAAGTCTAGTTTCTGTTGATGTAAGTTATTGCAAAGATAGCTCCACATGATCCCAAAGAGAAACGTTGATTCTGAAAACAGAGAAAATAACGGACATTAAATCGATGCACGGGACAACGACTGGGAAAGACATTTTTGAAAACATATGTCAAACATATGTCAAAGTGTAACCAACATGAACAACTGGAACAAACTTATTGGACTTACAACTGATAGAGCACCGGCTATGTGCAGTGGAAAAAGTGGACGACTGGGGAGGATGCGAGTGAAGATGCAGGAGGAGAACTGTACTGGGGCCTTAACAGCATATCACTGCATCATACACAAGGAAGCACTATGTGGCAAAGTCCTGAAGATGGATCATGTAATCAACACTGTAACGCAAACTGGAAACTTTATCCGAGCTAGAGGGTTAAATCACCGTCAGTTTCGGTCTTTTATGCAGGAGAGGTGCGTTGGCTAAGTTGGGGAGAAGTTCTCAACAGAGTTTTTGAGCTCAGAAACGAAACGAGCTCAGTCAGTTCATGGACGGTAAAGGAAAAGACTCAACCATTTTGAGGGATGAAAAGTGGAAGTGTGAGTTGGCGTTTCTGGCTGACATAACAGCTCATATTAATGCCTTAAATCTGCAGCTCCAGGGACGTGAACACTTGATCACTGATATGTATGATGCAGAGAAGGCATTTCAAGTGAAGCTGCTTTTGTGGGAGACACAAATGCAACAGAGTAACTTGCCTCACTTTCCCTGTTGCCAAGTAATGTTGAACCAAGTCAGTACAACGGTGTACCCAAAAAAGCACTTTGTCGATAAACTGAGTGCACTATGTGCTGAGTTCGCACGGCGCTTTAGTGACTTTGAAGTACAAAAAAAGTTTTGAGTTTGCTTCACAACCCATTTGCCATTGAAGTGGAAACCTGCGCAGATTCAGATGAAACTGATTGAGCTGCAGTGTAATGGGACACTGAAGGCAAAGTACGACACTGTGGGGCCCGCACAGTGCATTCGCTCCATCCCCGCAGCAATGCCCCAGCTCCGTCTAGATGCGGCTCGAACCTTGTGCATGTTTGGCAGCACATATCTGTGTGAGAAGCTCTCCTCAGTGATCAAAATTAACAATACAGCACGCAGGAGTCGTCTCACTGATGAGAACCTGCAGTCCATCCTGAGAATCTCCACAACACAGGACCTCACACCAAATATAAGCCAACTTCTTTCTAAAAAAAGATGTCAGGTGTCCAGCTGCAATCAGATGACATAAAAGCAAAGAAAACTGAAAGTTTGACTTGTTATTGCTGAAAAGCACACATTTTATGTATATTTCCAGGTGTAGCATGTTCATATTTCTAACTCCTACAATTTTGACATGCCATTTTTATCAAGAGCAAAATCTTTTGGGATATTTAAGGGTTTATTTTCTATATACAATGACAAAGAAGCAAAGGGATTTGAATGTCATTTGATGTTTAGTTGTTCATATTTCTTATTTGTATAATTTAACAAGATATATTTTTATGGAGAGTAAAATATTAAATAGAAGTTATTTAAGTTTAAGTTTATTCCAGAATAATATTTCTGTCTGTTTTTATTCATATTCATATTCCAAAAACATTTCGTTTTTATGTTTTCGATAAATGTTTATCCTGTTCGGCCCGCGACCTAGTGTGTTTTGAATTTTGGCCCCCTGTGCAATTGAGTTTGACATCCCTGGTCTAGAGGAAGACCAAAGATTTATGGCTGCAGTGAGAGGATATGACGGTAAATGGTGTGAGAGAGGTGGATACAGGGTATAGGGTTAGATGGAGAAGCTTGATTAGAATGTGGCGACCCCTGAAGGGAAAAGCCAAAAGGAGAAGAGGAGACAGTAGCAAGACAGTAGCATAGACTGTAGCAAAATAAAATGGAAAAGGATTTTGGCAGTCGTTTTCTGATTTTCTAATATATTTAAATTACTTACCTTGCCGGTTGATCTCATTCTGCAGCAACTCTTCCATTGCCTCTTCCTCTGCAATGTCAAGAGGTGTCTCACCCTCACTGTTGACAACCCCAACATTGGCACCCTGACTAATTAGATACCTGCAACAGCAGCACACAAACATTTCAGATTCTAGCCAAGGTGACATTTATGTGAAAATTATGATACGGTGAACATAAACCCTTGCTTCCTTTGAGTAGTGAAAATGTTGCTGACAGACAGGTGATAAGTGATGCTGCTTCTGACTGATTGCCAGCATGACAACACTGTGACTTATCCTGCGCCTCCCATTTGTCCTTAAGCAAAGATCACACTTTTCACAGACATCAGCAGGTAGACCTTGTGTCTTCTTTTAAATCAAAATGTACAATCATCAATTTTAAAAACTAAATTGGTGCCACCTTTTGCTTTGAAGTGTAACTAAAGACTGAATTTATCACTCAAGGCTTTCGGTGAAGTTTCAGCAAACATATGTCCAGGGTAAATAATCAAGGTAAGGGAGACGATAATATACTTTTCGAATTAAGTTAACATTCAAATCAGCATGATACTGAAAAAGCTCTTGGAGCTTAAGGTAACCTATGGACTTTGGGCCTTTCTGAGGATGTGCAAACAGAATGAGCATGTCACACCTGAGAAATAAATAAAGCCAGGAGTCTAAATGAGGTGTGGCAGATATCTAGAGCATCAGATATCCAGACAGTTTACAGTTTATCCAGATAGGTTCGGCCTGACAGCACAATGGACTCTGGTTCAACTCTGACAAGGGGGCCTTCTGTGTGCATTTCTCCCCATGTCTGTGTGATTTCCTCTGGGTTCTCCAGGTTCTTCCCACAGCCCAAAAGCATACAGCAGGTTAATTTGAAAAAAAATTGCCCCGAGTGAGAGAGTGAATGGTTGTCTGTTTCTGTATGTGGCAGGCAACCAGTCCAGGGTGTAGCTCTCCTCTTTCCCAATGACAGCTGGGATAGGCTCCAGCATCCCCGCAACCCTGAGTGCAGGATAAGCGGCAGAAGATGGATGGATGGATGAAACTGCAATACATGATTTTTTTTTTTACATCAACAATTTTTGTATACAATCCAAGAAGTGTAAGGAAATAAGGGGTTCATCAATAAAACCATTTCAAAAGGATTATGTTTTAATTAGGGAGGTAACACTTGATATTTTGTTTCAAACTATCTGTCCACCCATGCTGTTATTGTTCAAATAACCTCATTTATTGATTTAGTTTTGTGTTTCTACTGTACCAAACTATGATTTCAAAGCTGAATGGAGTACCAAACTGAAATTATGTGCACTGTGACTCCACAAACTTTTATTGCAGTTTGGCTGCTACACTTTGGCAACAGTGTCTCATGCGTCAGACGGCAGATTAGGCCATCAGGGCTGGGCTCTGCAGCACATTTTGGATAGAACTGAGATGAGGTTGAGAGTGATGCCTGTGTTTTTTATATGTGTTAAGTCTGAAATGAGTCCATGTCAAACTCATGTATCAACTCCATCTGCTTGCCCTTTAAGACTCAAATGAAAGCGTGAGATATCAGGGAAAAAAGATAACTCTTTCTGTGAGTAATAAACAAATAAATCATAAATTACATTCTGTATCAAGGCTAGGCTGAATTGTTCAGTCATTTACATTTTTCTCATACCCTTCAATAGTTTTGTCTCTGCGCAGCAGTGATGCAAAACCTTTTCAAAAAAATTCAACAGCTTGACTTCATGTGCCTACATTTAAAGAAACTCAGACTCTTCTCAACTGGCCAATGCACCATTTGAAAAGCGCCAAGTACTTATGACTTCCCCAACACGGAAACTGACTGGCTGCAGCTACATTTCACATGTTATATCATCTTGATTGGATTTTTCTATTCTCCTGATTCTGTGTCAGGGGTACTAAACCTGATGGTTCTGTGACTGGGATCCCCACTACAAAGCACTTAGGCAACCCTATAATTTTCTGGCTGCAGAATTGTTGCACTGCCGTTTGCAACTGTCATAATTCCGAAGGAGTCTGACCGAAAAGTACTCTCTGGGAACTCGACGCCCACCTCAGGTTGTTGAGTTTCTCCACATGACTCCATTCATCATCTGTATAAGGCCGACCACTTGACCTTTTCCTTCGATATGGGACAACTTTTTGTTCTTTGCGGCACCGACCCCCGCGCTGCTGCAGTGTTGACAAGACCTGCTGAGCTCAGGCTAACTAAGTAAACAGCACTTGATCTTTGCATAAAACACGCATATAAATACCTGGTAGGCATTTGACCTTAGGTCATTTGACGGCTGCTTTTATTAGAGTGCTAAAAATTTGTTCACAAGTGGCCAATTATCTTTTTAAGGCCCATGATTGTTTGTTACTTCTTAGTAAACATTAATAGAGAAGATAAATTGTCAGCTGTCTGTAATGTAACACAGTAGTAAAGCAGGTCATGGCACACTCCTAATACACTGAACAATGACAATAACTGAGCCCCTGTGGACTGTTAGAATAGCTTGTACATTAACATCGCTGTGTTGTTATATGGCCAGAGAAGACTCGTCCTATCCAAAAAGGAGTACACACAAAAAAAATTAAAGTGCAACTCGATTTGGTGGGTAATTGTTTTTATATTGATGTAAATGTGTGTTGACATTCGTTTAAAAAAATATATATATATTTGTAGCTAAAGGCTCAAAAGGAAACCCAAGTAGCTTTTCTTTACAAAAAACATTAAGAATCTAAGTGTATAACAAACAAAAAACATTGGAAGTTAAAAAAGTTAAATCCATTAATAAAAGTAGATGTGACCCACCAACTTGTTTCTATTCATCATGGATTAGATGGCTGGAAGATAGCAAATCAAAAACAGTCTTGTCTCAAACTGAAAATCTTAGTTCATCAATAGGTGAGACTGTTTTAATTTAATGGGATTTTGATGATGGTGTCAAAAAGGTATCCTGATTAAAAAGTGTGAGTGCACTTTAACAGGATTTATTTTATGTACGATGGGGGGCGGGGGTCAAAATCCGCAGCTTGAATTAAAAAAAAAGGGGGGTACATGTAAAACACAAATTTATGAATCTGAAGATTTACTTCTAAAATGATGTGATGTGGATACTTTGTACGTTGTAATCATGGCCCCACAGTATGACTTTAACATGCAATCTTTTATATTATCAGTCTGAAAGGAAGAGGGTATGTCAATACATCAGCCTTGTAAATAGTCAAAATATACTCACTCTGCTATGTCTAGGTATCCACAGGAAGCTGCAGCATGGAGGGGGATCCAACCCTCATTGTCAGGTTGGTTGATGCTGGCGCCATGATCCACAAGGAACGTCACCATGTCTACGTTGTCATCTATACATGCCTAAGGAGGCAGAGAAAAAAAATGGGGGGGGGTTAAGGCAATTCAGATGAAGGGGGCAACCTGGTCAGTGTTTTCCAGTACTTGCAATTTACAAACAGGTTTCATGGAAAGAGAATTGCGCAGCTTGTGGCAGATTACCATGTGACTTCAGAATTGTCGGGATGTTTGGGCTGGTGGCTGCGCATTACAGTCTTTAATAATATATTCCGATGCTCCACTTCCTCCGATGGATGGTTTCAGAAACACCATAATGGGTTTTGTTCAAATGAGTCAACGTGACAACAA
The DNA here is from genome assembly GCF_037954325.1 of Fistularia commersonii. NCBI lineage: Eukaryota > Metazoa > Chordata > Actinopteri > Syngnathiformes > Fistulariidae > Fistularia > Fistularia commersonii. The sequence continues at coordinate 6,956,454 of NC_141288.1, forward strand.
GCTATTCGTCTAAAAACTAGTCATTTGGTGTCAAACAATCAGAGGCTTTCTGAGATCAAAGTCAAATAAGAGCACTTAAAGGAAGAGTTGAATGGGTAGGCTGCAAAAATACTTCACTAATACTGTGGGAGGATGTGGGTTAAAGCTGAGGATTAATCATGGAAGGCTGGTGCCGGCTATCAATTGAAATCAGGTGTAAAAATTCTCTTCGATGTCTCTGAGACATTCATTTCCCCAAGTTTGATGGTCAATAATCAACCAAGGACATCATGAAAACTAGAGTAGGAAAGAAATAGTATGCTTTCTAATAACATGCTAAAGTTAAACAAAGTGGATAATAAACCTTAGCTGATTCTGTAAAAAAATTAAGATTTTCCTATTTCCCAAATCTATTCCGTTCCCAAAAACTGCTTATGTAGGCCTAAAATATTGATGTGAAAATTTGGAACCTTACAATGTGATCATATATGGCATCTGTGGGAACACAAACTTTTTGAAAGATGTGACATGACCTCATTCATCTGGGAGCTGATGGGTTTGGGCGAGAGAGAATCATCCAAAGAAAAAAACAAGTCTTTCCACAAGCTGCATTATCAGAATCTAGATTGTTTTGAAGATCTTAGAGCATAGTCAAACCTGGGCTTGGTCACTGACAGCTGTCAAGGAGTTGTCAATCTACATAGCATATCGAGCAAAATGATTGTAAGTCTGACACCAAAGGTACCAGGTATCAACTAACCAAGAGGTGCTCAATACGTCATGTGATCTACCAGTCAATCGCAAAGGTAATACTGGTAGATCGCATGACATTAAAAAAAATAGACGTCAGCCAATCATCCATCTCTTCACTTGATTGATTAAGCGTCGCCAGTCAGGTGACATCTGATTTTTTTCTGACACTGAGGTCACTAATCCATGCATAAAGAACGGCGTGAAGTGCAGCAAAACTAACAAGCTAGTCAGCAAGTTACCTCCAATTTTCAGCCCTTACAAAAACCTATCACCTTTATACAAAATGGGAGGACTTTTTTTCATGATGACATCTTCGAAGTGCATTTGCCTCTTCTGCCAGTCTAACATCGCTATACCAAAGAATGGTTATGTGGAACGTAATGTTCGGACTGTTCATGGAAAATACGAGACTGACATCCCACCGAAAAGCAAGCTGAGAAAAAGAAAGGTGAAGGAACTAAAATCCCGATTTTCCGGACAGTAGTCACTTTTCACACAGCATACTTCAAAAGTGAAAGCCGCGACCGAAGCATCGTTCCATGTGAGTCACGTCATCGTTAATAAGGCTGGCTGTAAGAAGCTACTGCCCAAACTGTGCATCCCTGGCTGATTCAAGTGCAAGTCATCAGAGTGAACTTGGGTCATGACAAAAAATGTACACAATTATTCTGTGTTGTGCAATATCGACTCTTGTGGTTATGCAGGTTACATAAACATACATTGTACTTCTAAAGAATCTTTTGCATTTTTTTTGTGGGTAGATCATTTTGACTCAGTCATTTTATAAGTAGCTTGCATGCTGAAAGGGTGAGCACCCCTGAACTTACCATTATAGCAGAAGGTTTGGTTAATTACTAAAAACAAACAAAAAAATCCATCACACCAATCACCAAATACACTGCCTTGATTGTGTCCATCACCTGTCTGGGGTTGCTATGACAACAGAAGCATTGACAAGGGGAAAAAGCTACTTGAAGATATACGAACACAGAGTGGCCTCAAGTTCAGGGCACACTCCTATCTGACTGGAATCCTTGTCCAAATTTGGGTTGCTTGCAACACCGTAGATGGCTAGGCCCGAGGACCATCAGTGAAGGCCTGACTGAACTATCTGGCAGTGTGTGTGTCTGTGTTTGTTTATGATATGGTTTTGGTCATGGCTGCTCTTGCACATCTCCAGGTGCAGGTGGGCTCACACATGCTGAGTTTATTGCATGGCAGACAGCACAGATATAAATGAATAAGGACATGTTGAGGGTCTGCACCTTTTGTCAGAAGTGAAATATTCCCCTTATGGATTTTGTTACTTGTCCTCATACATGGATATTCAGGCTTCTTTCTGCTCAGGTCTATGGAAACCACTTCTACTTACAGACAGTATATATAAATCTACAATCAGACTATAAATGTGACATGCAAGGGTTTAATTGTTTTTGCATTGTTTTTTTGTTTTCAAGTTACTTGAATTTGTTGCTATGGGACCCTATTTGATGCCGGTCAAATGAAAAAATAGCATATATTTTGCACATTTAGGAGACTTTAGTTTTGATATTCCTGTGGTATTAAGATGTATCTGATTGGAGTTTCCTTAAATTAGTATCATAAGGTTTGAAATATTCTGGCATCATTAGAACACTGACAGTCCCTGAATCTAATCCACAACTAAAATGTCTTGTAAGGCAGGTGCGAGAAAAAAAAAATCCACTGTTAAAAGCATGAAACACATAAACTGGCCTTTTACTAACAATAAGGGACTTCTGAAATCACGTTGAAAACAGCAGGTGCCCACCCTCTTTTTTTTTAAATAAATGGGACAGATTGTCCTTCGGGGGATGGTAAAAAAAATCCCAGTTATATCATACATTTAATGTCACAAATGCATTAGGAAGGGAGTTGACTCACAGAACTTCAAAAATATATCGACAAAATTTTCAGTGTCGTGACAGCTAAGAATTTACAATATGACCTTTGCTTTTACGAAATACATTTGAACATCTGACAGTACATTTTGTCTATTCCTAATGGAAATAAAAAAATACATTTTTGCCTACTGTAAGTAACTTTTCCCGGCCATGCTGTTTTTTTTAATTTTGCCTTTGAAAAAAGTGCAACTTATAGTTGTATAGTCGTACACTTTTCAAAGCTCCAAGTTTCATCTAAAACCTGCTCTGTCCGTCATCCTACACCTTCACATAAGCATAGCTGTCAAACTTCTGTCCAGCCTGATCAGACCCCCAGAATATTTTGCAAAGCATAAAAATGAGCTGCAATATTTCGATGAAAGAAACTGTTCTTATTATGCAATTTTTTTATCAGTCCAAAGCACTTGAGAACAGATTTTCCTCCATGTGGCCCTTCAGCAAATATGAGATTGACATTCACTGATCTAAACCCTCCATCCCTTCAGCCATTCTCTGCACTTATTATCTCTTCAAAGCACTCTACTTCTCCTCTAAGAATGGAAACAAACCCCTTAAGGCAAACACAGCGCCAATTGTGACCTCCCTTCTTTACTGCGTCACTGGCTGGCTCCTCCTAGCAATAACTGGAGCCCAACAATGGTAATCCTACACTAAATGGTTGTAATTATGTAAAGCTGAAAGGTAGCAGAGTTATGACCTCCTAAGAGAGTGTATGTATGGTGTAATGTCTGGACATACAAGACATCTTACCCCCCCCACCAAAACTGAACACATTGAATTGGATACATGATGATTTTTCTTTAGTAATCACATATGTACCTCTATGGCTAAAGATACCTACACTTGCATAGGTTATATGACAATTAAACAAATTATTTCAGATATTTCTCATTGCTACTTTTTTAATACCCTGTTCATTTTTAGGTGATTTCAGAAGCACTTTTTCAATGATCATCAGAAACAATCAAGTCTAACTACCAAGGGATAAATACGATTGATGAATTAGTGGGAAAAAAGCACATACTTGACTGACAATAGATCATGTAAAACAAGAAGAGCATCTCCACAAATTCAATTCAATAAACTTTTTGATAAGCTGCCAACATTGGTACATGGAAGGTGGTATTCTGCACATCAATTCATACATTCTGAACAAAAACAGGTTAGTCTACAATAACCTTGTTCCTTTAACCCCCAAAACTCAGTTCATCTCTCTCTCACTCCCACAGATTAGGATCTGCACCATGCTCATAGAGAGGCATTCATACACAGTGACTCATCAAGCAGCCATTAAAACCTGTTTAACCAGTGTGTCTGAAGAAGAGACGACAACTTGTTGAATTGTCAGGGCAGCAAGACTGATGGCACAAAGGTACAAAAAATACACTGGCAGGACAAAGATAAACCAATAAAAACTAAATGTTGAAATAAGTACCACCAAAGATTAAAAAGCAAATAGCCTACCAAAGATGGACGCACATAACACAATAATTAACTAAATATGATTTCTAATCAATTCCTCGTCCATCAAATTTGGTGATTTTGGAATGGTTTCTCAGTCCACATTATCCTGTAGCCACATTATTGATTATATTGATGAAAGATTGTTTGTTTTGTCTTTATAGTTTTACAGAATTAGAAGGTTGTTTGGTCTTTACTGTAAATTATTCAGAGAATTTTGAAGTTGAAGATCAGCACTTTCTCATTTCATGAACATTTTTTTTCTCATTCTAAATTGAATATTTTTCTTTAGAGAAACAAGACCGCAAAGACTTAAAGCAGCCAGCCAGGCTTGCTGTGATGTGAAAACATACCTGCCTGTTACGTATAATGCATCCAGACTATGGAGCACATCCTTGCAGCAATTTCTGATAAAAGGTCTCTTGTAATGAAACCACAGGATTGTGGGAGGCTGACGTAATGACGACGTAACTTGAATAATCGAGTATGAACCAAATCAATGGACAGAGGAAGCTTCATTTGATTGGTGATCTTAATGCACATACTGTAGACAAGCTTCAGAAATCAGCAAAGCATCAATTAAGCTTTCTGGGATGTCACTGGAACAAGAGCAATTGACTCAGTTGCCCTGAGACCAGATGTAACACTGACGTGCCAACATAGAACCTCTAATAAAATATATTTTCAATATATATACTTTATATCATCAAAATATTCAAAATTCTACAACAGCAGAGATGATTCTTAATCCTATTTCTAAAAATCAGGTTCTTTCGGGTTCTCATTTGAACAAACCCTGCCAAATTAATTAGACAAGCAAAAATTTCCAATAAGAATCCTAAATAACACAGCAAGGTCAAAATGATTAGGGTGTTTTTTTTTTCTTTCTTCTGCATATCAGTCAACCCTGGAGTCTGAGCTAAGATTTTATTTGTTAAAGCTTCAGGTTACAGTAGAGAAGAACAGATAATAACACCTCAGCCAGCATTGAAGTAATTGCCACACAACCAGAATCGCAGAGTTGCCAAGGCTTAGATTAAAATGGTTTACTCAGGATGTCCTAAAGCATCTTCCGATAAGGACAAGGTTTAATAAGAGATCAGCTCAATCAGGGCAACAAATTTTGCAACATAACAGAAAGGTTGTACCGTAAACCCCCCCCCCCTTGTGTTTTTGTAGACCTAGAAAAAGCATATAACAGGGTGCCAGGAGAGCGCCCCTGATATGGATTGGTATGAGGAAATCTGGTGTGGCAGAGAAGTATGTTAGACTGGTGCAGGACATGTATGCTAGCTGTGAGACAGCGGTGCAGTGTGCTGTAGGTGTAACAGAGAAGTTCAAGGTGGAGGTTGGACTCCATCAGGGACCAGCTCTGAGCCCCTTCTTGTTTGAAATGGTGATGGCTGACAAATGAGGTTAGACAGGAATCCCCATGGACTATGATGTTTGCGGATGATATTATGATCTGTAGTGAGAGCAGAGAACAGTTTAAGGAAATTCTAGAGGTGGAGGTATGCTCTGGAAAGGAGAGGAATGAAAGTTAGTCACAGCAAGACCAAGTCTGTGAATGAGAGGAACTCGAGTGCAACGGTGAAGCTACAGGGAATGGAGATCAAGAAGTTGGAGGAATTTGAGGTACTTGGGGTCAGCGTACCACAGCAACCCACATTGTGGAAAAAAGGTGAAGAGACAGGTTCAAGCAGGCTGGGATGGGTGTAGAAAAGCATCAGGGGTACAATGTGAAGAAGACTGTCAGCCAGAATGAAAGGAAAGGTGTACAAGACAGTGATGAGACCAGCAATGCTGTATGGCCTAGAAACTGTTCCAATGACAAAAAGACAGGAGGCAGAGCAAGAGGTCGCAGACATGAAATTGCTATGGTTCTCTTTGGACCAGGACGGAGAGGCTCAGGAATGAGTCTATCAGAGAGACGGCTCATGTTGGATGCTTTGGAGATAAGGTCAGAGAAGCAAGACTAAGATGGTTCAGTCATGTAAGATTGTGAGGGAGAGTAAATATATTGGTAGACGGATGCTGGAATTGGAGCCGCCAGGCAAGAGGTCTCGAGGGAGACCAAAGAAAAGATATATGGATATAGTGAGAGAGGCTATGAAGGTAGTTGGTCTGAGAGAGGAGGAAACAGAGAATAGGGTTAGATGGAAAAGGTTGATTCGTTTTGGCGACCCCTGGAGGGAAAAGCCGAAAGGAGAAGATGACACACCCCCACCCCCCCCCCCCACACACACACACACCCCCCCCCCCCCACACACACACACACCCCCCACCCCACCCCCACACACACACACACAATGAATAAACTGTTCTAAAGCAATGGAGAAAACATGTAGGACTTTAAGTAATTACATCCATCATTTACACCTCTCTAATCCACAAAATTTGGAAGAATTCAAACTCTAGTTCCCACGACCACCGCAAAGAAGATGGGCTAACCAATCCACCGTGTAGACCCAAAAATTCACCCACGGCATGCAGCTAAGAAAAGAAGACGATCTAATAATCAAAGACATGAGCAATGGCCAAAAAAAACAATGAGGTGACTGCATGGAACTGTGTGCAAGCGCACACGCACGCACACACGCACGCGCACACTGGGGCACGCACGCACATAAGCAAACAATATTTTATGTAGAAATGCCCAATGTGAAATGCAAAAAGAAATGGCTTGAGGTAAGGCTGGATGGTACAGAGTAAAAGGTAGATCACTTTACCATATTAACAAACCCATTTTAGACTGATACAAAAATCAATAGGTCAGACAGAATCTCACATCAAAAATAGCTATTTATTTGTTACTCTTAAAAGGTTAAAGTTACAGGTGGTATAAAGGGTACTATGACTACAGTACAGAGAACTCAAAGCTTAATTTAGCAGCACTCCACATGAAGAAGGCACTTGAAAAACTACCCCCTCTTTGACTTCCTTCAGTTGCACCCACAGACGGGGGGAGTTCAGTATTCTGTGGGAAGCTGCAACTCTGGCCTCTTGCATTTTACAGATTAGAATTGCCAGCACCAGCTGCCAAATAAAAAACACTTTTCTCTGACCATGGCACTACACAACCTCACCACTACAAACCGTCTCAATAATGGGGATCAGTCATCGATGGTTTGCAAGAGGAGGAAGCTGGAAAACGAGCTCCGACAGGTCAAGAAGACGCAGCTGAGTTCCGCGGACATAAGGCGAGGTGGCCCGAGTTGGAGGAAAGACTCGAGCAGTGGATCATTGAGCAAAGAATGAGAACAACTTTATTTATCCCGAAGGAAATTGTTGTGCCAGAGTTTCAAGCAAAAACATAACAGTAATAGATAATAGTAGGAAGGCGGAAGAATAAGCAATACAATGAAATATAAATGGTCTTAGCTGTTAACTACAAATATTTGAAAGAACGAGTGGGAGAAGCATTTCGACGATCACCATTTGACTAAAAGCAGTAACGCAGGCAGAAGAAATGAAAATTTAACATTTCCAAGGAGGTCCATCGTGGTGTTTTCGTTTCATGAAACTGTGTCATTTTTCCATCAGGACCAGGACTACGGTAGCGCAGCAGCTTCCAGCAGATTATAATGAAAAGCTGGCCATCTTCCGCTCCTACTACAGCAAACACATCGCCGACAAACACATCCAGCCCAGCCACATCACTAACATGGACAAGGTGCAGCACACTTTCAACATCCTGGTGAGTCACACTGTGGAGAAGAAGGGGACCAGCATGGTAGCAATACACACAAAAAAATGTGAAAAGGAAACGTAGTTTTTCTCCCGCTCTACTTTTAAATACGCACATTACATTACAGTCATTTAGCAGACGCTTTTATCCAAAGTGACTTACAAAAAAATGCAATTCAATAACTGAAGATCCAAAGTACCAGTTGTCGTTATTCAGAAGTCACAACTCTACCAAATAGCCATCTCAAAACCATATACATACATACATTAATTTCTTCGTTTTTTGTTGTTTTTTTAGGAGGGGGGGGCTAAGTGCGTTTAGTCGGATAGTGCTTGGTGAAGAGGTACGTTTTCAGCTCACAGTGGAAGATGGGCAGCGACCCCGCTGTTCTGACCTTTTCCGGCAGTTCATTCCACCACTGAGGAGCCAAGACCGAGAAGAGCCGAGACCGGTTCGATCGGCAGCCAGGGGCTCTGAGTGATGGGGTGGACAGTCGCTCAAAGGTGGCAGATCGGAGGGGAAGGGTGGGGATATGTGTCTTGACCATATCCTGAAGATATGACGGGGCTGTCCCATTCACTGCCCGGTAGGCGAGCACCAGGGTCTTGAACTTGATCCAGGCAGCTACCGGGAGCCAGTGAAGGGACATAAGAAGGGGAGTTGTGTGGGAGAATTTGGGACGGTTGAACACCAGGCAGGCTGCCACTTTATGAATAAGCTCCAGAGGCCTGATGGTCACCGCTGGTGCACCGGCCAGGAGAGAGTTGCAGTAGTCCAGACAAGAGATGACTAGAGCCTGGATGAGTATCTGCGCCATATCCTCCGTGAGGAATCTACAAATCTTCCTGATGTTGTGAAGGAGGAATCTGCAGGAACGGGAAACTACTGCGACGTGCGCTGAGAACGACAGTTAGTTGTCTAGGACCACACCCAGGTTTCTTGCAGATGTGGTTGCCCTTACCACAGTGTTGTCGATGGTAATGGCCAGGTCTCTATGCGGACAACAAGAGCAGCTCAGTCTTGTCTAGGTTGAGCCTCAGATGGTTCGTTGCCATCAATCTGAGATGTTGGACAGGCAAGCTGTAATTCGGGTTTCCTGCTGTGTGTCTGACGGAGAGAAGGACAGGATCAGCTGTGTGTCGGTGGCATAGCAGTGGTAAGAGAAGCCATGGGAGCGAATGACAGAACCAAGCAATGTTGTGTACAGGGAGAAGAGGAGAGGGCCTGAAACCGAACCTTGTGGAACACCAGTAGACAGTCTGCGTGGTTCAGACACAGCCCCCCGCCATGTCACCTGGTAGGAGTGACCTGTCAGGTAGGATGCCAATAGGGAGAGTGGAGATCCTGCGACACCCAGAGCTTTGCGGGTGGAGACAAGTATCTGGTGGTCGATTGTGTCGAACGCGTCTGACAGATCAAGAACTATTAGCGCAGATGAGAGAGGCCGCTCTCGTCTCCTGCAGTGATTATGACGCTGCAAGGAGGGCTGTCTCTGTCGAGTGACCTACTTTAAACCCTGACTGAAGAGGGTCCAGGAGGTTGTTTTGCTGAAGGTAGTAAGAGAGTTGGTTAAAGACTGGGCGCTCAAGTGTTTTCAAGAGAAAAGGTAGTAGGGAGATGGGTCTATAGTTTTTGACGTCAGATGGGTCAAGTGCTGGTTTCTTGTGCAGAGGGGTGACCCGAGCAGACTTGAGGGCAGATGGAAAGCAGCCTGTCTGGAGGGACGCAGTAATGAGGTGAGATAGGAAGGGGAGAGGGTCTGGCGCTATGGATTGTAAGAGGGAGGAGGGGACCAGGTCGAGGGAGCAGGTGGTTGGCTGGATGTTATGAGTTTGAGGACCTCGGGGGGAGAGAAAGGGGTGAAGTGGGGTAGGGTAGGCTGAGGTGGGTTAGGAGGGGATGAAGAGACTGGTGCAATGGGTGGGGAGGGAGAGGAGGGGTGGTTGGCTTTGGAGCTAGTTGGATTGTGACAGAAAGAAGATCTAATGTCATTTACTTTCTTTTCAAAGAAGTTTGCAAAATCATCGGGCAGAGGGGAAGAGGTGGGAGGGGGAGGAGGGAGTTGGAGAAGTGTAGTGAAGGTTTCAAAAAGTTTCTTGGGATTAGATGCAGAGGATTGAATTTTGGAGAAGTTTTTGCCTTGAAAAAGTTGACTGTCTTGTTTGCCTTCATTCGCGGTGCTCTACGCTACAAAAGCCCAGCGATGAAAGCCCAGCTTTCAAGTGCGGCTGGAATTTAAGGAGCACTAATTGTCGGTCAATCACCTACAGGCGGGAGACAGGGATACGCCCGGGCACACCCGAAGTTGATGGCCCAATCAAAAACCGAAACCAATCAGAACAAGGACTAGAACCACAACAACAAGCTAGTTTCAAACTGTATACTAAAGTAAATTAACTTCTACTCACAATAATAAACTTCAAGGCAAGGTATGCTACGACAAGTTTCTCGATAGTTATTAAGTGAGGGGAGTTACTTACTGTAATGTAGAATGCTAATCTCTGGGACTCTTCCCTGTTCTGAATTGCAACGCACACTTGTATGCTTGTGTGAGTGTTGTTGTTGTAAGGCGGACGTAGTTGAGTACACCATGAGAACGTTAAAGGGGGAAGTGTGGGCTTGGATTGTACATAAAACCTACGCCCTATAATCAGGTGTGCCTTATGTGTGTGTTAAATACAGTAATGGCACACATTAATGCACAACTGAGACTGAGCCTTTTAGTACAGTACTCCTTATGGCCGTGAAAATACGGTATGTCTTTTTAAGATGTCAATATTTGTGAGAAAAGAATCCTGTTAAATCTAGTGAGATCTGAGTGACATTCAAGGGTTGTTATATAACAGAAATTTCCTGCTTACAATACTTTTGAAAAATTCACATAACAGCAGCAGATCTAACTTTTAGATTAAGCAGATTATCAAACAGATACAACGGGAAGTAAAAAAAAACAAAACAAAACCTCACTTTGGGAGTAATGTCATATTATCTGCAGTGAGACACTTTAAATTGTTGTCAGGACATTCACAATTGGAAAATCTATACACCTTGCATAATGATATAAATCCATTGGTCAGCGTTAAACCATTGACATCTACAAATTTTACATCTACAAACTGAGAAGCAGATATGGACATTCTTTGTCAAAATGTTGTCCGGCAGCACCCGATATCAATGTTAATAGAACATTCATGGTGTTTGGACCATAGATCAGGAATAATATCGAGTTGCCCTGATGAAATATAAAAAACAGGTTTAGCTGGCAAGATTTTAAATTGTAATTAAATAATTTATGAAAATCTAGTCTGATTTTGATAGTTTGATGGGTGATTTTGCTACTCTGAAATTTCCCTGGGGTTCCAGGGTTTGAACACTTTAAAATATTCATCACCATTTGGCACTGATACTGTTTCCAGCTTCTGTAAAATTTCTGTGAATTATACCTGAACACACACGATTATCAATGTGCAAATAACACCAGCATCCAGCTGATAATACTAATATTGACATAAGTCAGTTCAAACCACAAAAAAAACATCCTGTTTTTCTCATGGTAACCATCTAACAACTGTTTCAGTTGGTTTAAATTTGGTCAGCTAAAGGACATTCAGTTTACAATGGAATTGAAAATGAATTGTGTCACCCTTTTCTCTGTAGTGATTATTTTAAAGTAAACAGACAGCAAAAATTAAAGTCTCCATGGAGAATGAATTAACAAAATTTTAGATCACTTAATATGAGAATAATTATATTTTATTGTATTTCTTATTCTCCCTCCTTCCTACTATTATCTATTATTGTTATGTTTTTCTTGAAACTCTGGCACAGACATTTCCTTCAGGATAAATAAAGTTGTTCTTATCTTATCTTATCTTAAAACTGCACTCAAAGTGACAATGTAGGTGTTTTGCTCTGAAAAGGCTGTTTGAACCCTTAAACCACATGGCCCGTGAGACACCAAGCATCAGTTGCTGTCAGACCAATGATTTGGATAGACGGATGGTATAACCATTTTTAAATTATCTGATGCTGATAGTAGCATACCTCTATTTATCTTCATGTGTGACAGAACAGATAACTCATCATCTTCACAGTAAATCAAGGCGACGATCACATTCTGTAACTTTAGGTAAATGCACAACAGAAGGGTTTTATACTGCAGATGAAGGAAAATGTTTTGTGTAAAAATGTACAGTAAAAAAAAAGTAAAATAAAGTTTCCAAAATGGCTTTTGTTTGTTTGGTTGCTTCATATGGAGAGACCATGTATATCTTTAAAATAAAACAAACATGTGAAAAAAGCACCTTCTTCTAGAACTAAGATTCAGATTCTACTCTTCTCCCCCCTTTGTATTACAACTTCCCTCTGCAACCTACTAAGCAGGCAACGGTGAGGCCCTCGATGAGCATACCAATGGAGAAATTCCCAGATAAGTAATACTCCTAGCCTTGAGGCTTGAGGCTTCAGTGCTCTGACCACTCCCCACGGCCAACGTCATCAACCCAGAGGTACCCAACAACTTCCACAAAAGGAATTCCATCGCCTGCATGTACTTATCAGTTTGTTATGTCTTCATTTGCATCTGTGTGTGTGTGTTCATAGGATCAGTAGCACTAAGACTAGGCTGAAAAAAATAGGAGCACAAACCAGACATGTAGAAAAGATAATATAAGGTATGGTGAGAGTCTATGAATATTTTGTGAAATGCTGCACATTTCAGTGTTTACGTTTGAGACAAAGAGCTTGCAGTTCCTGCACATAGGGTACAAGGGGGAGAGTTAGAGCACTGCAGGGTAACCGGCTGGGTCCCTCCACTTGATGAGAACTGTTGGAAGCTTTAACCAGAATACATGTACGCACAAGCAAACCCACACACACTGCCTTCAGCGCTCTAGCTGCTGGTGCTGCTACTGGGGACGACCATATAAGGCCCTGGGATTCCCATGGAAAAAGAAGACTGAGATTGAGAAAGAGGGGCAAAGTTCTGGCAAGTTTATAACTGTATATTTGTACCTGAGCTTTTTTTTTTAGCTAAAAGGCAAAAAGAATAGTCCCACGAAAGCCATCTTAAGTTCCATGCAAAGTGTCTGAAACCAAGAAGAAAGCACCTGGATGGAAGAGGCAGGGAGGTCTGATAGCCATGGAGAGATGGCAGAATGCAACCTCTGTCAATATTTCCATATATTCCCCCTCTTATATCCACTATACAGAGGACAGGAGATGGCACAGTCAGCAGTCACTGACTGCCAGTCTACTAAGGAGCTATTGAGCAAGATCCACACCACCGCTCCCTCCCGTCCCCCGGCACACTGGTATTTTATCACTACGCCAACATGCTTACATGGATAGTGTGGATGCCTGGGTTTGCCCAGCATACGCTCCACTAATTTGTAACAATTGCCAAACACAAATATGGATCAGTAACAGAGTCTTATTCACCTCACAATGCGGGCAGAGGAGAAAGTACAATGTCACACAAGGACCTTCACAGTTTGACACGCAAAATGAATGGTGGGGTCAACCAATGAAACACTGGAAAAAAATGCACTGATTATGACATGTTGAATTCACAAAAAGGAAAAGAAGGATGCACATTTGCTTGCATTGCGCTCATGAATCTGTCAATGTGAGGCGAGTAGCAGTGATAAAAGGCAGAGGGGATGGAAGAAGCAGGCTTACTGGTGGAGCCTCAAAGAGGAAATGAGAAAAATAAACAGCCACTTCCTGTTCCTCTTTAGCTAGAAATCTTCAACACTCTGATCCTCCTACCATCAACACCTTGATAAAAAGAGACAAGAGCTGCACCCCCCATTAGCTTTGAAAAACAAAAACACAGGTATGTGTGATGTGTACAGGTATGTAAAGTTATAGCTACTGTCTTTATTGAGGGGGTGTAAAAGGACTTGAAATTAACTTGCTTTTTATGTTGTAAATAATTTGATCGGGATGTAAAAAAAAAAATCAATTACAGAAATATATTAAAAAAGGTAGTTTTACAAAACATATGCAAAACACATATGTAAGGTGCATTCTTAAAACAAAGCCACAGTATGTTCACATGACGTGCTACAGTTTAATATTGACAGTTTAATAATAAGAAAGTCACATATTTTGATTGTGGTTCTTCCAATTCAGTAGCAATAAGCAAACTCTGATCTCATTACAAGGTGTGTATTAAACCCAAATATTGTTGTACTGTTACAACCTTACTAATGTTTTATCAATACAACGCAAACATTGATTTACTTACTCATTTAAATACATAAATTAACTTCTTTTTTCGTTACTTGAGGTGAGAAAAAAAGTCATAACTTATCTGGGTGTCTGGTAAATTAAAATTATTTCTCAGTTGTCTGGAAAGGTTGCACTTTATCAATTATTTATATTGTCAACATTTTCTAGACTCAGTGACATTACATTTATGCTCCCAAACATATTGAAACATTGTCTGAGCACAATAATTACTTAATTTCACTGGATCTCATTTATAAATCAGGCTTATTATCAAAATTGTATTGCTGCTGATTAACAGCATTGCTATTTTCTATTTTGTTGTTTATAAAATTTTGTATTGAAGTTTACTACATACAAATAAAGACTCTTTCCCGACTATTTGATCAAACTATTGACAAACACTTAACAGTTGGTAAGTCCATTACACATTCTTACCCCTTATTTGCAAACAATGAGACCAAAAAAAGGTAAGTAATCCCAGCCTGTGCAATTTTTTTAAACACAGTTCAAGAAGTGTTTTGAGTCTTCTGAATTCAATAAGGGGTCATTTCTCTGCTTCATTTAAATCAAGTTTTAAAAGCACATGAATATTAATATTTTTTTTGCACCTTACACTAAAGTTAGTAAAAGGTACAATAATATGCATCAATGAAAAGATGAAGGCAGATTAAAATAATCCTCCCACGCAAAGTTTGAAAAATGATAAAAAAAAATAGGCAGCAATCCTGTTATAATTCATCCAACAATAAATGGTCTTCATTTCTACAGCACTTTTATCACCTTGCAGTTTCAAAGGCTATCACACACACACGATGGCAACAGATGTGGCAATATGGATGAACAGAAGAGTTGAAGGACATCCCGATCAATATGAACCATCAAGAAAAGGTTCAGATGGTGGAGCTGTGGCCAGAACCACCTAGCTTATACAATGTCAACTCTCCAACATATCACAACCGAGTGGAGAAAGAAAAGCGACAGACTGAAAAAGCAGAAGCTCGGCAAATACACATTGCATGGTGGGAAAAAATGCTGAGATAATAAAGTTTTAGTATTGTAAGTAGTGACCCCATAAGATTCATTGTCTTTGTAAAAACTCAGTCCGAGACTAGGAATACTACTAAAAACTTTTAAATCTTGTCTTGCAATGATACTTTTCCAATAATCTTTTCAAAATCTTGATGTAGGGGTAGCATGAATAAGCAAGCGTTTCAGTTTTACAAGAAGTAATATATTCTGTACAAACGGTAATTACATACTAAAGACCAGTTTATTTTTCAAATGAAGTGAGAAAGTTAGAGGTAGCATATAAACCAAAATTGTTTTTCCCCATCAACATTTCTGGTCCATATCATGTTTGACAGTTAACCAGAGTGCTGTTTCCATGTTAGCATCTTTTCAGTCTCTCCTTCCCCTCTCCCACCATCTGTACAGATTTAAAGATGGGTTGAAGAATACTTGTGCTTGACTGCTTTTGATTTGTGGTTAATTTTCCATGGTTAATTTAATCAAAATTATGAGGAATTGAGGTAAAGTTGTAATTAGTCATACACAGCAATGAACCACAGTAGATATAGAAAAAGTCATGTTCATCTGCCTCAATGACATAGGCTAGCTTCTGATTCAGGTTTTAAAATACCTAGCATACAGAGAAAATGAAACAAATATGAAAATATACACCTAATTGGTGGTAAATTCTGGGAGAAGACTAGGAACAATAACATGTATACAGTCTAGATGCTACCCATGAATTACTGACATGCAGGCTCATGTATTCTGCAAAAATGTTACAAATGCATGAGTGGCTCCTGTCTAGTGTAAAACAGACAAAGACCTCAGTCAACAAGTGAAACCCTCTAGCAGGAGAACTAATGTGGAAGCAGATTGACTATAAATAAATAAGCAAATAAATAAATCATCAGACTGTTTGGCCAGAAACTGTTTGTCACAAGGACACAGCCATACCACCCAGCACGTTGATTACGGAAAATTGATCCAAATTACCAAATATTACGGTAAAACAATTTTATTTCATGTATAATGTTATATTCGGTGACTGTCTTCCTAATGAGTGTGGATGAACAATAATTTCTCCATTTGTTACCTCTATGCAGAGTTCTGCCTTAATAGGTCCGCTAGGTGATGCAGTTGAAACCAAATTTTACTTCCACAATTTTTGTATGTCCATAACAACCAACTGTCAAACTGCAAGATGATAGAACCGAAAAAGGGGAAGTTGTTTTTCTGAGCAAAGTCCACAGTTTGTACATACAAAAAGTGTCTGAAGAAAACGTCACACCGTATGACACAGTATTGTGAACTTTCAATGGAGTCACAAACAAGATTAGCAGACTGCAAAACCTCTGTGCCCAATCAGCATCTTGAATCTTGGGTTCAAAGGAGACCCAGAACACTTGCCTCCAAGGGAGGTGTCACACCAGGTTTACCGCCGCATGTTGAGATGTAGGCAGAAATCAGGATTTTATAAAGAAACCATCTTGCCAACTGAGAAATATTGGTTTAGCCACTTGGAACATGAAATTAAAGTTTAACTTAAGTACAGTTTACCAATCTTCACGGTGAATGTTCAATCAGCAAGCTTTTTTCAATTGAAGAGAACATACATCTCCAGTCTACAGATACCTGTGGGCAGAAAGTTGACTAGCAATGTTGATTTTAATGCGCATGCATACAAAATAGAGGCTCATTTGAAATTACACACACAGTCCTAGAATTTGATAAGCTTTTTCAATAAGATTTATTATGAAGTTGAGGCCAAAATCTGTGGACTAATATACCAGACGATCAAACCTGATTTTTCTTTTATCTGGCAGATGATGTTTTTCTTATGGGAATTAACAGACCTGCTCTTGTACAGCACAGCAGACGAGTGCAAAAGGAAGAACCTGTAATGTACCGTTATGCACACGTTGGCCCGAGAGACCACTCTGCATGAGATCGGAAGATTTGGTGTTAGTAAAGGGAACCCACAATGCCTTTATCAAGAGCTATTTCTTCTTTGCGCCTCTCTAACACACCACAAGCCATGAGTAAAGTTGAGAATATCAGAGCTGGGCCTTCAGGTAGATCCACAACAATTATGCAATATATTAATATGACTGATGCTGGTCTGATTGAAAAGAAACATAGCTACCTCAACATCCTCTGCCACATGTTTAGTAATTGTTTCATGGCAACATGCATTCGGCTGATTCTCATTTCAAACTGTTCAGCGCTGCCAAAGATTCTTTCTCTGTCCAGTCTGTTATGCAACTCCCACGCTGTAGATGCAAATACACCAACACAAGTGACTAGCAACCTTCCTGGGTTGTTGTCATGGAGACAGTGGAACATATGAATAATGTTCATAGACTTCATGGCCATAATAAGGGTGTGCAATGTCAACAGAGTAAAGACATAATAATGCCCCGACTAACATGTTAAGCTGAGCCCAATCACCTTAGTCACTAGGCTCAGCGTTCACCGTGAACACTTAAGAAAGAAAGTTCAGGTGCAGGTCAGAGTGGAGATTTTCTTGAGAGGTGACAAGCCCCGTTACCTCCACACTAATTGCCTTGATGGAGCTCAGTGGGCAACAGTCTGCTGGCCATTGGCATACTATAGT
Organism: Fistularia commersonii; assembly: GCF_037954325.1. NCBI lineage: Eukaryota > Metazoa > Chordata > Actinopteri > Syngnathiformes > Fistulariidae > Fistularia > Fistularia commersonii. Next base: position 6,974,116 of record NC_141288.1, read on the forward strand.
GACAAGCCAGCCAGAGTGACCGACTTGAGAGGAGAGGTTTAGGTGACAGCTGAGGGATGTATGTGCTCCTCTCTTTGCCATGGTTTCCAAATACTGTCATGTGAGGAATGCATGGCCAGGGCAGCAGGACTTGGAATGCTACCCTCAAAAACATGTTTAGAAAAGAGGATGTGATATTCCCTGTTATCTACTGGACCCTTCATTTACTTGTACATCCACTCAGAGCCCACCTGAAGACACCTTGGTGAGATGTTTGTATAAGCTGTCCATGTGACATAAAGGGGAAAAAGCTTCCATGAAGTAGTGCGAGGAAAGACACTGGAAACACTTGTTTGTATATTTTCATATTTCAAACCCTGCAGATAGGACATGTGCTTGTTGAATTCTCTGACCCTTATTCCAGCAAATCATCACAGGTGCAAGGGATCCAAGCAATAGCCTCCTTTGCAAGATCATAACAGCAACCATGGGCTGGATCGTATACAATATAATTGCAACTCAATGATGGGCCACTCTCAAGAGACAGTCTCACTCCAGTGTCCTGGGAGTGGAGCTGGAGTCTGTTGTGCAGGTTTCAGAGAGGAGGATGATGAGGAAGCTCCTCAGCATCATGGACAACATCCATCACCCCCTGCATGCCACATTGATGTCCTGTCGGAGCTCTTTCAGCCGTAGACTGATACCACCAAAGAGCTCCACTGAATGCCACAGGAGGTCTCTCCTAACTGAGGCTATCAGACTTTTTAATTCCTCTTCCCTCAGCCGCAGGGAATCTTCAATCTTTGTAGTTACTGCTAACAGCTAAGACAATTTATATTTCATTATATTTCTTATTCTTCCTCCTTTCCACTATTATCTATTACTGTTATGTTTTTACTTGAAACTCTGGCACAACAATTTCCTTCGGGACTAATAAAGTTGTTCTCATCTCATCGAGAAACAAACTATCCTAAATGTGAGATTATGCCATGCCTGCACTATAAAGCAGAGCTGCAGACTCTGAGTCATACCCAAACTTAGTATCTTCTCTTGATACCCAGTTAGAAGAACTTGTGTCAGTGGTATTTATAACTCTCGCAGTCAACAGTGTCAGGAGTGATTGCTGAACCCAGTGAAGAGTGACCACTCATGTAAAAACATGACACATTTTCACAACAAAGTCATAGGTCAGTGCATGAAACACAATATAGCTGTGTAGCGTTCTGCACTCCAAACTCCAACAAATATGCATGACACTAGTCCTCAATCACAGCACTTGCTTGGGTAACCTAAGAGGTGCTGTATTGGTTATATAAAACATGAAGAGACACTGCATTAAACAGGAGCTGGTGCGTACACTGACAGCAAAGTCACAGTTAGGTTTCTTATACCAAAAACCACCTAAAACTGGTTCTTAAAGAAAGGTTTGCTCAACTAGATAAATGTTTGCCACTGCGGTTACAGTTGCAAGTAACCTATAAATAGACAAAAACATCCATTACGCTGTAGCAATTTGATGTATACTGTTTATGCTTGCTTACAAATATTGAGTCAATATCAGGTGTCAGTGTGCATTTTCTGCAACCCTTATCACAAACACATACGCCAGTACAACCTTTAACTCCACCCAAAGGATCACATACTGGCTGATAACACACACATCTCCAGAGATGGTCAGGTCTGGAGAGCTGCACCACAAATTCTTCCCTCACTCTCACTCATTCCTGGACATCATTCCAAGAAAAGGCCAGAATTTCCACCCAATGGGTTTGCATAGGGGTCCAAATTAATTCCGGGTTTAATTATAACCATCTCTGAGCACATAAAATGATAACATGAAGAACACAGTTAAGATAAATGCAGAAAATATCAATGCAAATAGAATGGTGCTATCTAAAGGTGAAGCTGAGGAAATTTCATTCCATTCCATTACATTACAGTCATTTGGCAGATGCTTTTATCCAAACCGACTTACAAATGGGACTTCCATGGGACAAATGATACAAATCTTACAGAGGGTAAAAAAATAAAACATTCTTAGATAATAAATAGACTGTGTAGCAAGGTGATACATGGAGCAGTACTCAGACCTACTAAGACTAGACATGTGGGTATGAGTAATGACGTGGCATCACTGCGGTTCTATGCTCGCACTAAACATTATTAGGATTCTTCTGTTGGACCTTAGATCATTCTAACACCTGCTATTCAGAGCGATGGGAGAAACCAACTCTTTTCAGCAGTTTAATCAATGCAGCACATTGCCTGCAAGGCTGCAAATGAAGGGTTCAGAGAGATATAAGCTATAGTGCATCAATAAAAAAAAATGAAAAAGTTCCATGACTAATCAATCAATGACACTGTTTTCAATAAACATTAAAGTTTAACTGACAAAGTATTTATGTTACAATTAATTATTTATGGTAAGCTAAGGACACAACTTCAATATTATCTGATAAGAGTGGAGGAATGGAGAAAATATAAAATTATCAAATGGGGAAAAACAGAACGGCCCTATAGCAACGCTATCCCATTCTGTAGCCTCAAATACCATCTACGTCACAATAACATAACAGTGATTGGAGTTATCGTTTAGGAGCTCTTTATATCAAATATCACACTGTGATGTTGCCAACTCATACACGGGGAGTACCCGGTGAATAGTCACATAACTGCCGAAACGAGCTGCCATTTTCATTATTTGGCAGTGGAAGCACATAGGCTAGGTAATGTTGCTATCGACGTTAGCGGCCATATAAGCTAGCTTAGATGCTGGCACTTCAAACATTATTGAAACGATTATATTAAACACGCAAACTTAAAAGGTGATATCAGAATAAATAATGCCAACTCATCGAATTTGAGACCAAACACGTATCAGCTAATGTCGCTTCCAAAGCCATCTAAAGAATGAATTAACCTTAACTACCTCGACTACAGCAAGCAGTCGCTAGCGAGACGTGCTAATGTAGCATTAGCGTTCATTTAGCCGAGTTAATAGTTTGGCGAAATGAAACGCTTTATCGGAACACTACTAGTCAAACAAACGCCACAGTCATTGACATCTCTTCCGACAATGCAATCCCACGGAGAGTTTGGTCAGTCGACGTTAGGGAAAGAATGACGTTTTAACGCACTAACTAACGCTACCTAGCTTCTGCTTTCCACTGGAGTAGCCAGTCGCGATGTGAGGCTTATCAACAAAACGACTTATGGTTCTCGCCAGGTTTTAGCTGTTGTTTTGATTTTGTTTTGAATTGTAACGAATGTCTCAATTAACGAAAAAAAATGTTATAACTGTTATTGGTGTGGTCGCGTTCAAGCACATCAGCGTTGGCAATCCACACTCTAACCACGACCAGCACTGCTGGCCGTTGGCTTCAGAGGCTATTTCATACATGAAATACCTAAAGCGACATTATTTGGCGTGAGGCGCTACAGCGATTAGACTGCTCCCACTGATCGACAGACTTAAGTCTTGCGTATAAAAGAACTCCGTTCCCGACGCTGAGCTTTAGCTGCTAATTCGTTGGGTCATTGTATCCAGTTTGGAAAGTGCAGGTAGGACCTAGAACAGTTGAAGATGTCAGTATCCGAGCCCAGAGACAATCCGGTGTGTCCATCTCTACTGTGTCGAAAGGGACGGGTGGTGTGCGAGGTAAACAACGAGGATGAGAATGGCTTCCACCTGACAGGTGTTTATGAACATGCAGTTCCGAGCCACAACCCCGACGTTAGTATCTAAGAGAGCAGGAGGTGCCGATGAACGACATTTATACCAATAAGAGACTTGGACAAACCTGGTGGAGGGCGGTAAGACCATCTACATTGGCGTAGTTGATGTCAGCGCCCCGGTCAAGCATTCGGAGCACCTCCTCGGTATCGCCGCTTGAGCAGGCGGCCAGAAACACGGCGCCATCATCGAACTTCACCTTTGTCTTCTTTTTTTTCAGAATAGGGGGCTCCAGGTCTGTTTCCGAGCCCAGCCATCGTTTTAACTGCTCATTCCTCTTTTGCTTGGCGTCCGCCATCTTCATGCCCCTCCTGTCTCGGGCTTCTTATCTTTCTCCGAGAGAGGATATACTATAGTGCTACTATCCCACAGCGCACTGGGGCGTGGGAAGGGAGGACTGGAGGGGGAGGGTTGTGTGCGTGTGTGAGTGAGTGAGTGAGAGAGAGAGAGGAGGGGGTATGTGAGAGAGAGAGAGAGAGAGTCTGGACGGTTTCTTTTGTCTCGCGAGATCTGGAGTACTGGAGGCGCAGTGTAACGTCATCAGCGGCAGCAGGAGAAGTGAGAGCGAATTAAGTAATATTACAAAACTACATCGTCCCCCAAATCAGACTTCAACTGAAGACAGTCTGTCGCTTCTCCAGTTTTTTGATTTCACCCTGTAATAAATTCTTGCTACCGTGTTAGATATTATCATTGTTCGTGTAAAAAAAGTCAGAGTTGACGTCTTTCAATTGATCGCATCATATGTTTTCCACTAAAAGTTATCTCATTTGCAAAACCATTAATTCAGTCTAAAAGTGAATAACGAATAAAACATTAGTATTACCAAAATGATAATGTGTAACAAAATCCAATTAAAATCTGAAATCGTAAAAATTCATCTGTACAAAAAATTCACATAATAGAAATATACAGTTCATGTCAGGGTACACACCTGATCCCAATTTGCAATCGGCGCCAGCTACAGCAGATGCTGCTAATGAAGATCCCTATGAAGGGCAGTGGCACGCTCCCCCTGGCGCCGGGGGGGGATTGTGGCTTGCAGAGCCCTGCCATGACCGGTCCCCATTCCTGCCATTGTGGCTCGCAGAGCGCTGCCACGACCGGCCCCCATTCCTGCCATTGTGGCTCGCAGAGCCCTGCCACGACCGGACCTCACCCCTGCCACAACCGGACCCCAGGTGTAACCTCTGTCCCCTCCCTCGTTACGACCGGACCCAGTCGGCCGGTGTAACCTCTGACCCCGTCTGCAGCCCGTCCAGTCTGCCACCCTGCCTTGGGCCCGTCCCGTCTGCAACCCGTCCCATCTGCAACCCGTCCTGGTGAGACCCAGCCTCCGCAGTCCCATCTGCATCCTGTCCTGTCTGCAACCCGTCCTGGTGAGACCCAGCCTCTGCAGTCCCGCCTGCAACCCATCCTGTCCGCAGTCGCGTCTGCAACCCGTCCTGCCATTTCAACACAATAAAAGCGCTTTCAACCCATCCCTGCTCTGAATTGTGATTCCCTGCTCGAGCCTGCCCCCGCGCCTCGTGACAGAATCCCCCAGCCAACATGGACTCGGGGAACCACACCCACCCAGGCCGGCTCCGTGGGGCGCCAGGAGGCGCCCATTGAGGGGGGGTACTGTCAGGGTTCACACCTGATCCCAATTTGCAATCGTCGCCAGCTGCAGCAGATGCCGCTAATGAAGATCCCTACAAAGGGCAGTGGCACGCTCTACCTGGCGCCGGGGGGCATTGTGGCTCCCAGACCCCTGCCACGACTGGACCCCGTTCCTGCCATTGTGGCTCGCAGACCCCTGCCACGACTGGACCCCGTTCCTGCCATTGTGGCTCGCAGACCCCTGCCACGACCGGACCTCACCCCTGCCACGACCGGACCTCACCCCTGCCATTGTGGCTCTCAGATCACTGCAGAGCCCTGCCAAGACCGGACCCCACCCCTGCCACGACCGGACCCCAGGTGTAACCTCTGTCCCCTCCCTCGTTACGACCGGACCCAGTCGGCCGGTGTAACCTCTGTCCCCTCCCTCGTTACGACCGGACCCAGTCGGCCGGTGTAACCTCTGACCCAGTCTGCAACCCGTCCAGTCTGCCACCCTGCCTGGGGCCCGTCCCGTCTGCAACCCTTCCTGGTGAGACCCAGCCTCCGCAGTCCCGCCTGCATCCCATCCCGCCTGCATCCCATCCCGCCTGCAACCCGTCGCATCTGCAACCCGTCCCTGCTCTGAAGTGTGGTTCCCTGCTCGAGTCCGCCCCAGCGCCTCGTGACAGTTCATCTGTTTTGTGAATACTCAATCTTCAATAGTTTCCAGTTAGAAGTGGTTTATCATATCAATTTAAAGTAAATGTAACACTAAAAATTATTAAAAGACCACATGATATAAAGGTTAATAGTTTAGGAAATGAATCCTAATTTCCCATTTAAAATGTTTCAAATTCATTAAATATTTCAAATTACAATGATGAGTGTTTTAAGTAATTGTAATTATTACATTGTGTTCCAGTTATACATTGTGGATTACATGGAAGAGGTTGATATGCTCCCTGAAGGGGAGCAACTGAAAGGAAAAAGTGGGGAGGATGTTGTTATTTCGATTATTACATAGTACCCCCAGATAATCAAACATACATTTTGTCATACACATTCCAGCCCATGCTTTTAGAAGTTCTGAAAATGCAACATTATTATTATTATTATACACTATTTTGCCACTGCCCTGCTACTGTTTTACATAAGTGTGCACTCAGCAAGAGATTTGGTAATGATTCCTCATGAGCAAGTTGGACATAATCGCACAGTCGTTTCTTTTTCCTTTATATTTTCAATTTTTAAACATATACCATTATTTTTTCGGTATATTACATGTAGGTATATTATTGATACCCTTATCATGGCTCGATCAAAAGGAGTGTCCATTGATCTCAGAAAAAGAGTTATTGATACTCATGAAGCTGGAAAAGATAACAAGGCCCTTTTTCAAGAGTTTGGACTCTACCAATTCACAGTCAGATTGTGTGTGAATGAAGGAAATTAATGACCATTGTTATCCTACCCGGTAGTGGCCGACCAACCAACAAAAATACAGTAACTCCAAGAGCTTGCAAAACGGTGTATGGCCGTTTTGCAAGCCAGAGTCACAGCCACCCTCCAAACCCCCCGAGCATAAGAATCTTATCCCATCGATGGTTGGACTGTTGTGGTTTTGGCCTGGATGACTGATAATTATTGATGGAACAGTGAATCTTGAACTATATCTAAATTCTAAAAGAAATGTCAAGGCATCTGCCTATGAGCTGAATCTCAAGAAACAGTGGGTCCAACAACGAGAGAATGATCCCAAACATTCACTTTGATCAACCAAAATAGTTAAAGTAGATGTTCTGGAATGGCCAAATTTTGTGGAGAGACTTAAACCGAGTGGTTCATCTGAGGAAACCGGACTTGTGTATGGAGGAATGGGCTAAAATTTTCTCTGAGTCAATGTGCAAGACTGATCAACAATTATTGCAAATATTGAGTTTTACTTTGTTTTTTCTTGATACCACCTTATTTTAAGTTCCAGATTATTTTCCTTTTTTTCTAAATTGACTGCAGATATTCAGCTAATTATACATATTTTTAATGTAATTAAATAACTTCTGCAATGTGCATGATACATGGTCACCTAGTTAATGTTGCTTCTCTTGTATTTTTTTGTAGATAATCTGAGAAATATTTACAGTATCCATTTGCGGTAGGCGATCCCACGGGATGCTGCCCTTGGCACTAACTGTCATCACACGGATAATCCAGCCAAGATTGCAAAGGCCCCTTACCCCATGTACGGTACATGTACATCTTTCAATCCCAGGTTAGTCTGTCCTTGATATCCTTTTCCTACAAATAGCCTTGCCGGCAGGCCTCGCTGTGAAGAGCACAGAAGGATCACACAGCACTGGATCCTCCTCGGCAAAAAAGGGGAGCACATAAATAAAGAACCAGACCTGCAGTATTTGTTGTAATGCATGACCTCAGTGTTACTATATGTGTACTGTTATCTTTCTAGATGGCACTAAGATTAAAGCAGACACCAGATCTCTGTCTGGGGTCTTCCAACATACCAACTGCACCAGTGTGCAGTGTCAGTATATGAGGGATCATGCAATGTCAGATTAGATGCCTCTGGCCCAGTAATAACAACATAATAACAGGACTTGTTTAATTGGGGAGACTGAATAAAGGACTGAAATAAATTAGTCACTCATCTTTCCCACAGCCTGAATTCTTTTCTAAATGTTATTGATTTTGGACCTTGTTTTCTGCTCTTCAACCTGGGTTAATTACAGTACATAGGGCAAGTGTCCATTCTCATACTTTTCCTACACACATCAAAAACAAACTAAATATATAGTGATACATTCTGTTTGTGCATTATCACAAATCCTCCTGTAGCCCTCAGCATTCCAGCACGTGTATGTACTTCAACCTAAAGCAGGCCTTAACTGATATGATTAACTATTTTAGGTAAGAACTTAAGTATTTGTTAATTTGCTTACATTCTAATTGTTTTCACCAAATGAAAACAGTGAAATTCATTTTAGCGTATATCTTTGAAGAATAATCAGTCAAAAGTAAATAACGCAGTGAGCACACAACAGTACACATTCTTAGTAGTTATACTGAACTGAAGTTCAAAATATTAAATTTAGAAATCTTGAAAATCTGCTGTTAAATGAAAGTAATGGTCCGATTTTCTTGCGCAACCTTGCAGAAAATGTGTTAAATTTTTTTGTAGATAAACTTCATTTACAATTCACACATCATTCAATGTTTCTTTGTTCCCAGACGTCCGTCTGCTGTCAACCCTGGGGATGAATAAAATGTGTCAATTGCAGTAAGTGCTGCCAAAAAATTACCTCTGATTTACTTTTACTTGTTCGACTTCCAAAAAACAGCTTCAGATCTAAGAAGTCATATCATTTTAGGCTGTTTCATGATGGTATGACATCAGTATCTTGCCCTTGACCTCCCCTCCCTAATTACTATCTGATTCCTGAGAGGAACCCTGTTTACTGCTTCAATTGACTGTTTCCAAAGAGCCTGTTCTCTGGTGTGGTGTCAGTCAAGTGTGGAAAGACAGGTGCGCTGGGGTGGGGGGGTACTTTGAGGGAATGTTGCAAGGAATACTAGAAAATAAAGATATACTTATGCTCTAGCTAAAGAACCAGAGATTAATAGTCAGTGGTGGGCCGTCAGGGTATGCAAGGCCTTCTCTGCTGGCCTAAAAAAATATCAGAATTGTAGAATATTGACTGTGGACACAGTAATATTGAACAATTAACCATATGTGTTTACTTGCAATCTGCACATGTGCAGACACTCTGTAGGCGGGCTCATGTTTATTGGTACGAATTGCTATCATCACCTGTGCCCTGCTCTTCAGTAAATAAAAGCGCTACTCTGATATCTACGGTCCACCAACATGGCGGAGGGTTTCAGGCGACCCGACCCACTAATGTTTGAAGGCAACTTAGCAGAAAACTGGCGCATATTCGAGCAGGAATATGACATTTTTATTGCTGCAGCACACTCAGACAAGCCAGCGCGGACTCGAGCCTACATTCTCTTGAACCTAGCCGAACCCGAAGCCATCGAGAAAGGTCTTTTGTGTACGCGGTGGAGGTGCGTGAAGGTGGCACCGACGATGGATGTGACCTCGTTCCCGCAGAATCAAAGGAGGATCCTGAATGCCTCAAAAGAAAGTTCAGAGAAATGTGCAATCCACAGACAAACGTACAAGTTTAACACACGCAACCAAAAGGCTGGTGAGACTATTGAATCTTACGTAAGTGATTTAAAAATTAAAGCTAGAAGCTGCAACTTTGGGGAGCTGAGGGAGGAACTTATCAGAGACAGACTGGTGTGTGGTATAAATAACGACCATCTCAGGAAAAGTCTTTTGTGTGACAGTGGCTTAACTTTAGCCAAGGCAATTTCTGTGTGTCAAATACACAAAGTGACAGAGAAGCACAACATTACTTGAATGACCCCAACTAGCTCAGTTACACACGTGGATGCTGTGCAAAGCAAATGCGCAAAGAGAGAGCGCAATAAGAGAGAGTATGACAAGGCAAAGTTTAATGCTAAACCAGTTGCTCCTCAGCACATCTCCAACTGTAACAACTGCGGAGGTTGTCATATAACAAAAAGAGGTAAATGCCCAGCTTTTGGCCAACAATGCAATGCATGCAAGAAGATGAACCATTTCAGAAAGTGCTGTGAATCCAGATCTCAGTTTGAGAGGCATAGACAAAAGAAGGCAGTCCACCAGGTGGACATGGATCACGAAGAGGGCAGTGACGGTGATACTTACTATGTAAATGGAATTACATTGGACAGCGTAGATTCAGATTATGCACAGACGCTGGAGAGGGAAGAAGCTCATACCACTTTACAGATTAATGTCAATCCAGTTAAAATGAAAGTGGACACTGGTGCTAAATGCAATGTTCTCTCAGTAAAGACTTTTAAAAAGATAAAAAGGAAGGAACAAATAATGCCATGCAGTAAACCTACCAACCTCATTGCATATGGTGGTAGTAAGATACAGACTCTAGGACTTGTTGATATATGTTGCCATCTAGGAGTCAAACCTTATACTTTACCTTTCTTCATTATAAATGAGAATGTGCTACCATTACTAGGACTCAGTGCTTCACTCCAAATAGGCCTTGTGTCTCTCAGCAGAGAAGTCCACCAAGTGGGTATTTCAACGGTTCAAGATTTTACACAACAAATCGAAGGTGAATACAGTGACCTTTTTGCTAATGAGCTTGGAAAATTACCAGTCACATATTCAATGACCCTAGACCCAGAGTTAAGACCCGTAGTTCGACCAGCACACCGCATTCCAGTTGCAATGAAAGACCAAGTCAAAGCTGAACTGGACAGAATGCAGGAGCTAGGTGTAATCACACCTGTCTCAGAGCCCACTGACTGTGTTTCCTCCATCGTCGCTACCAACAAAAAGGACAAAAAGGAAATTCGGATCTGTATCAATCCTAAAGACTTGAACAGTGCTTTGAAAAGACCACATCACCCAATGAGAACAGAAGATGAGGTTGCATCTCAAATGTCCAACGCAACAGTGTTCTCAGTCTTGGATGCAAAGAACTCATTCTGGCAGATATCCCTCGACCACAAATCATCAGTGTTAACCACTTTTAGCACCTGTTTTGGCCGTTACAGGTTCCTGCAGATGCCGTTTGGAATCAGCTCTGCAAGTGAGGCGTTCCAGCGCTCCATGGTGCAGATTTTCGCTGGTTACCCCTGCGCAATCATTGTGGACGATATACTGATAGGAGGCAAGGATATCGCCTGTGCTGTCATATCAAGGATATGACAGCACAGGCGTTGTGAAAGAAACATGCAATGAGCCCAGATCATACCTGATTCAGTCGGAAGGACAAACATACAGGGGTAACAGAAAACACATCTAATCTGTTTCTGAACCCGCACCGACTCAGGTTGACCCAACAGACTCTTATCAGAACACCGGGCCTGATCCAACAAGGCGTATGACAGTTACCGGACATGGACATGCAGAACAGAGTGCGGACTTGAGTGCCCAGCGGATTGAGGCTCTGCTTCTGAACCGTCTGTAAACGTGGATGTTTATAGAACACACTCAGGTCGCATCAGTAAACCTAACCCCAAGTACAAAGATCTATACTGCTAACAGGGTATCTTGTTAATTTCTGACTAAGTTACATGATGACTTGTTGAATGGTTATCACAGTTATTTGCACACTATATTTAATTTTTTGGATATGTCGTAATGCATGCTACAGTCACACAAGTATGGAATAAGTTTAACACTGTATTACTAGTAAGATGTTGAAACTGTGTTATGGTTAGAGGTTCCAACTAAGGAAAGGGGATGTAGAATATTGACTGTGGACACAGTAATATTGAACAATTAACCATATGTGTTTACTTGCAATCTGCATATGTGCAGACACTCTGTAGGCGGGCTCATGTCTATTGGTAGGAATTACTATCATCACCTGTGCCCTGCTCTTCAGTAAAATATCTAAGCGCTACTCTGATATCTCCAGTCGCAACACACAACAAGAATCACAGATGTTAATGATATTTTGTCCATGGATACTTGAATAATACTTAAATTGAATAATTCCAAATTCTCTGTTCACTTCCTTTCATAGCTTTTCTCCTGGTTGTGCTGCCTCCAGACATGCTTTTTCATGTTAAAGCATTTAACCAATCATATTTCAACCATCATCTGTTGCCAGGCAGAGTCAAAGTCAATGAAATCTGCCTGGGGGGGGGGGGGGGGGGGGGGTGCACATCGGTTCTGCAAGCCCTACATGCAAATAGATAAGTGTTGATGACGCTGTTGCTTCAACCAATCAAACTTTGAGTTGGCCACATCGATGCCTTATAGCAGGCTACAGCAACCTCAGCGTATTCACACCCTCTGATTGGATAGTCAGAGAGTGGACTGGTGTATTAGTGAGGAGGAGCGTACCAGCGAGCTGCAAACAGAAATATAGTTGTTTTTGTTTAATATTGGTTTTGTCAACCCGCAATGGCTGCAGGAGGAAAAGAAACGGATTTAGTTTCTGACATATTGTTATAGCCATTTTCCAGAAGGAGTATTGAAGAAAAGCTGGTCATAGTAAAGAAAGGTTGGGCAACACCTAAGCTAGCTAACCTGTCACGACCAGGAAAAGGCTTTGTCTGACATTTTCAAGCCACGAACTATGGCTGGTACCCCTGGCTCACAGGTTATGAGGTACACTGCAAATTTTATTGCTGGGAATGCTTGGAGCTGAAGCGCACGGATAATCTGTATGACAGAATAATTGAACTCTATTTGAGGAAAGAAAGGAGGATGGATTTTGTCTACAAATGATCAGAATTTTGAGTACTCATCTCCTGCCAGACAGCAGGACTCTCCAGAAGATAGAAATTGTTGTGCTTTCATCTTATCAGGATATATTTAAAATGCGAGTTTGGGAAACATAGTGCTGAAACCCCCCACCCCATCCACACATAATTCGGTCCAGAAATATTTGGACAGTGAAACAATCTTCAGGATTTGGGCTCTGCATGCCACCACACTGGATATGAAATGTAACAACTACAACGGAATTGAAGTGCACTTTAAGGTTTAATTCAAGGGGTTGAACAAAAGTGTTATTAAACATGTAGGAATTGTAGCTATTTTTATACAAACCCTTATTTCAGGGGCTCTAAAGTAATTGGACAAATGAATATTGCCCTCAATAAAATGTTACTTTTCAATATTTTGTTGAAAGTCTTTTGTAGGAATTGACTGCCAGATGTCTAGAACCCATGGGCATCACCAAACACCGGGTTTCCTCCTTTGTGATGCTTTGCTAGGCCTTTTCTGCAGCTGTCTTCAGTTGTTGCTTGCTTGTGGGTCTTTCTGGCTTGAGTTTTGTCTTGAGCAAGTGAAATGCATACTCAATTGAGTTGAGATCTGGTGATTGACTTGGCCATTGCAGAACATTCCACTTCGTATTTCAAAAAACCTTTGGGTTGCTTTCACTGTAGGTTTTGGATCATTTTCCACATGTAATGTGAAGCGCCGTCCAATCAACTTTGCTGCATCTGGCTAAATCTGAGTAGAAAGTATATCCCTATAGACTTAAGAATTCATCAACCTGCTTCTGTCTTTTGTCACATCATCAATAAACACAAGTGACCCAGTGCCCATTGGAAGCCATACATGCCCATGCCATCATGGCCCATGCCACCATATTTTACAGATGTGGTATGCTTTTGATCATGACCTGTTCCAATTATTCTCCAAGCTTTTTTCTTCCCATCATTCTGGTGCAGGCTGATATTAGTGTCATCTGTCCAAAGAATGCTGTTCCAGAACTGGGCTGGCTTCTTCAGGTGTTTTTTGCCAAAGTCAATTCTGGCCTCTATTTTTAAGACTGATTAATTGTTTGCACTTTGTTGTGAATCTTCTGTATTTATTCTCATGAACTCTTCTCTTTATGGTAAACTTACATACTGATACCCCTAACTCCTGGAGAGTGTTCTTCATTTTCGTCACCATGAAAAGGATTCTGCGATCATCCACCACTGTTGTCTTCCGTGGACGTCCAGGCCTTTTTGAGTTCCCAAGCTCACCAGTGCACTCTTTTTTCCTTAGAATGTACCAAAGTGTTGATTTGGCCACTCCTAACATTTCTGCGATCTCTGATGGATTTCTCTTTTTTTCTGCCTCAGAATGGTCTGTTTCACCTCCAGTGTCAGCTCCTTTGACCACATGTTGTGTGTTCACAGCAACAGCTTCCAAATGCAAATGCCACACCTGGTATCAATTCCAGACCTTTTAACTGCTTCATTGATATCAGGTTACTGAGGGAAGAGCCCATGCAGCCTTGTTGTTTGTTTTGCAGCCTTCTCAGTCAATTGTCCAATATATGTGTGTGTGTGTGTGTGTGTGTGTGTGTGTGTGTGTGTGTGTATATATATATATATACACACACACATATATACGTATATATGTATACATATATATAAATACACGTGTATACTTATATATATATTTATATATATATGTATACGTATGTATATATATACGTATATATAAATCCAACCATGTATATATATTTGGCCCTGACATCACATGTCATGGAGTCGCTGGAGAGGCTCGTCCTGAGGCACCTTCGTACTGTTGTCGGACCTTCGCTGGATCCCCTGCAGTTCGCATACCAGCCCCAGTGGAAGACGCCATCATCTTCCTGCTGCACAGAGTCTACACCCACCTTGAGGAGGCAGGAAGCATTTTGAGAGTCATGTTCTTTGACTTCTCCGGTGCTTTTAACTGCCCTGCTGAACAGGAAGCTTCTGGACATGCAGGTGGATGCTCCACTCGCGGCCTGGATCAACAACTACCTAACAGGTCGGCCGCAGTATGTGAGGCTGGGGAACATCACATCGGACACCATTGTGAGCAGCACGGGAGTGCCACAGGGGACGGTCCTGTCTCCCTTCCTGATTATGCTCTACACCTCAGACTTCAGGTTCTCCTTGCAGTCCTGCCACCTGCAGAAATTCTCAGATGACTCTGCCATCGTAAGCTGCATCAACGGCGGCCAGGAGGAGGAGTACAGGAGCATGGTGGACAGGTTTGTGGAGTGGTGTGGACTGACCCACCTGCAGCTCAATGTGTCTAAGACAATGGAGCTAGTGGTGGATTTCAGGAAACAAAGGACCCACCTGAATCCGGTCACAATCAGGGGTACAGAAGTGGACATTGTGGACACCTACAAGTACCTGGGTGTCCACTTGGACAATAAACTGGACTGGACTTTGACCACCAATGCCATCTTTAAGAAGGGTCAGAGCCGCCTGTTCTTCCTCAGGAGGCTCAGATCTTTCAACGTCTGCAGGACCATGCTGCAGATGTTTTACCACTCGGTGGTGTCCAGCGTCATCTTCTACGGCAGCAGGCTCAAGACAGCTGACACCAACAGGCTCAACAAGCTCATCAGGTGAGCTGGATCTGTCCTGGGAGTGGAGCTGGAGTCTGTTGTGCAGGTGTCAGAGAGGAGGATGTTGAGGAAGCTCCTCAGCATCATGGCCAACGTCCATCACCCCCTGCATGCCACACTGACATCCTGTCAGAGCTCTTACAGTCGTAGACTGATACCACCAAGGAGCTCCACTGAACACCACAGGAGGTCTTTCCTAACTGAGGCTATCAGACTTTTTAATTCCTCCTCCTTCAGCCAAAGGGAATATTCAAATCTTTGTACTTTTTAAGACCTCAAAACACTTTATAGTCTTAACTTTGACACTTTATATTTTATTCGTATTTCTTATTCTCCCTCCTTCCTCCTATTATCTATTATTGCTATGTTTTACTATGTTTTACTTTCCTTCGGGATTAATAAAGTTATTCTTATTCATATTCTTATTCTTATTCTTATTCTTATTCTTATTCTTATTCTTATTCTTATTCTTATTCTTATTCTTATTCTTATTCTTATTCTTATATCCACACACACACACACACACACACACATATATATATATATATATATATATATATATATATATATATATATATAAAATTTTATCCTGAATATGTTTTGGAAACAACTAAAATAACAAAATTTGTGTCACTGGCCAAATATTTCTGGGCCTAACTGTACACACACACACACACACAGACACACACAGACACAAACAAACACACACACGCACGCACGCACACACCCTCCATCAGACACCATTGGCCTGAAAATCCTGCCTGGGCCTGCAGCCTCAGGTGAGAGCTGGCAGCTCTAACTGCAAGTGAAAAGATGCGGAACATCAGAAAGTATTGTCTCTCAGGAAGGAACTTCATCTCTCCTTCCCACTGTCACCTGTGTGACAGGCCTGCTACAGGTGGAGGAACTGAGGAAGTTTGGGAGGGAGAAGGGGTAATGACAAACTGGAAGGTGGGGTTCACCTGAGTGGTAAGGGGGGTCCACATGGATCACATTAGGCTGACTAATTCTCTTGCCCTGATCGTGCCATGAGTCAGGCTTTTGTTATTTTTCAATCAAGGTTCATAATTTTTGTGTAATTTTTTTGATAATTTTATTGCAGTTTTCACAAATGTTTGAACATTTCTTTAAACATTGTTTATGGTAATTTATGCTGCTGTTGGGCGCTAACAGCTTATGTTTTGTGCTTTTTCTTGTAAATATTTCTTATCTTTTTTCAAGTATGTTTGAAAATATATATCACATACACAAAGGCTTTAAACATACATATGCAAAAACTACAGAATGGAGCAGATAGCTCTTGATGTTCACTTTATGCTATCTTTCCCACACATGGTGTAAGATCTATTTGTCATGGGTTTGCTTGCTTTTAGCACCAGGACATATGCACTTTTTGTATGGATTGGTGGATGTCATAGTGATGCCACATAAGAATTTTTCCATGCAAAAATGGAAAGACTATAATTTAGGGGAAATAAATGGAGTGGAAAACTAGAAAACAGATAAATGTAAATTAATTATAGCACTTAATTGTCAACATTCAGTTATACATATAGCATAACATCAGTGAAATTTAACCCATCATGGATGAACCGAGAGCAGCTGGTTGGCAGCTGCGTGAGCAGCACCAAGGGTTCAGTGTCATGCTCAACAACACTTCGACAGGCTAGAAGGAGCACGGGAATCAAATGAGAAATATTCAGTTCCCGAATGACCTCTCTAATCCTTGATGCCCCATTATTCCATTTCGCGTCATAGTGTGTTACTTTGAGAAAAACAAGAAACACATACCAATGCATAACAAAGGAGCTGACAGAGATAAATATACCGATGCCTCAGTTGACATTATTTTGAAAAAGAACACACAAGAGGATGTTCAAGAAAAGCAGAACTCAATGCCATCGAGGACATCAGTGAACAAGTGGAATACTGAGGCCATCTAAAGAAATGTCACATTTGGAGCTTTAGTCCATAGAAATTGCTATTTTTTTAACAGACATGCAAAACACAAGAGGTTGCTATCCTGAATGTGTCTTAGAACTCTGTGTAAACTTCCATGAAACATTATCATGGAACCATAGTGTGGCAATATCAGTCCACTCCTTAAGATTTCTATGCAGCTAATTACGTGGAGCTTTTTGACTATTTACCTATATGATATTACATAGTTTCTCTATACGCTGTGGTAGGTAACACACACACACACACAACCACAGACTAATCAGAATATTAGGAAACAACCAACTCTTTTCAGAGAAGTTTACATGCATGGAGTGGAGTGTTTAGTCTATTTAAGAAAATGTTCAAAGGATGCACAGGATGTACTGTATGTAATTACCAAAACAGTACATTTGCAGGGAAACAAAAACAGTTGCTTAAAAGACCTCTTGGAAAGGCTGAGAGGTGATGCATTATTACAAGAAATTTAAAATAAAAATTATGTGATCATACATAATTCAAATTAATATTATTTCATTAAACAGGAACAGTCAGTAACCTTTCAGCTAAGTCAGTCTCTTGATGGAGATGTCTTAATGAAGGCTGCAGTAGTTAGATGATTGCAGCATTTGTACGAGTCCTGAGGGAGTATTTTATTTTTACTATTGTTATTGTTACATTCAGGGTTCCTTGAAAAGATTTACGCAAAAGCAGAAAAGGATAGTTTTGCAACAGCTATAGGCCAGTGGCACTGATATCACTCCTCATGAAGACGCTGGCTTCATGAGGAGTGGTACGGGCCCATCTACGCCCCCTAGTGAGACCATCAATGGACCCACTACAGTTTTCCTACCGGCCTGGCATCAGGGTGGAGGATGCAGTTATCTATCTCCAGCACTGTGCTCTTTCTTACGTTGAAGAGCCTGGAGCCACTGTGAGGAACACATTCTTTGATTCTTTCAGTGCCTTCAGTACCATTCAGCCTCTGCTACTGAGGGGCAACATGCAGCTCCTGGTTGTGGACAATCACCTCACAGAGTTGATTTTGGACTGCCAGACTAACTTCACAAAGTAAATGAAGTCAAAGGACTGTGTCTCAGTCATGGTACTCTGCACCACAGGGGCCGCACAGGGAACTGTCTTTGCTCCTTTCCTATTCTCCCTCTTCACTGTGGATTTCATGACAACTGCCACTTGCAGAAGTTCTCTGATGACTATGCCATTGTCAAACTCATCAAGGATGATGTTAACAGGGAATAGAGTGAGCTGATACAGGACTTTGTGGATTGATCCCTGTGGAACTGCCTCCTGCTAAACACAGGAAAGACTGAGGAGCTGGTACTTGATTTTCTGCAGGAACAGACTAACCCCAACACCGGTGAACATCCAGGGGAGGGACATTGAGAGTGTGGTCTCACATAAATCCTTGGGTGTTTATGTAAACAGTAAACTAGACTGGTCACACAATGCTAATGCTCTCTACAGGAAAGGTCAGAGAGGACTGTAACTGTTGAAGAGACTCATGTCCTTTGGATTGAAGGGGGATCCCCTGAGGAACTTCTTCAATGCTGTGGTGGCATCAGCCATTTTCTTTGGAGTAGTCTGGTGGAGCAGCAGCCTGCCAGCGGCTAACAGGCAGAAACTTGAAGAACTGCCTAAGACGGCCAGCTCTGTCAACTTATAACAAACCTATGGACAAAGTCACCAATGTCACACCATCATCATCTCTACAGATGATGCAGCTCCTTCAGTGGCAGACTCCTTCACCCCAAATGTCTGAAGGAGAAATTTTGCAGGTCCTTCCTGCCAGCTGCTGTTCACCTGAACACCCAGCTCAATAGATGTCTTTTCATTAATTGTTTCATTCACAGATTCATTCATTTTTTCATTTACTACTACTTTTATCTACTGCACTATCCGCTGTGTGTGAATTGAAATTTCCCTACTGTGAGATGATTAAGCAATATTCTTTTCTATTCATCAGCACTTCATGCCACAGGTGATTTGTTTTACCTGCAGCATTTCATTTTTGTTTTTTCTGTGCTGGAATTCTTGATGAAGCTGTTGCACTCTCCTGCACTCTTATGTTCATCCACCTTGATGAAAAGAAACAAGAGCAGAAAAACAGCCATGTTTAATCCTAATTTTTTCGATCCAATAAGGTTTTAAATACCACATACTCACAGTGACTTGAAGTCAACATCACGGATGCAAACTCGGTGGGTGACTCTTCTGAAGTCAAGGGTAACAAATGAACTCATCTGTCAGGGAACAGCACTTCAAGGTAATTCACTTTGTGCGGACTGGTTCATGTTTCATTTGACTGGTTTCATATATCTTGTTTTGCAAACAGTGCAAACCTTCATTATTCTGAAAATCTGCTGGGCCTGTTTGTATTCTTTGGCTGCACAGTTTCCCATGACTTGCATGTTTGAGGTTAAAGCCCAGATGCAGAAAAAAAAGCCAAAAAAAAACAATATCAAAAGTCCAAACTATTTCTCAGAAACTATTACATTAGACATCCACACACTCACAAAAGGAAAACACTCCAGCAGAAGCTTAAAAATAGATAAGTGTCACTGGTTCGACTCAGCTTGCCCAATTGCAGTAAAGCTGCCCACATTTCAGCAGGAGAAGCAGTGAATTAACGCCGACTTCTACTGCTCAAATATGGCTCACAGGCAACTAGGTAAACAGAATTAGGTGCCTGACCTAATATGTAGTCAATTAATTGCATGATTGACTCGCAGATGTGTTAATAACTGCACGTCTATTGCCTAGATATTGACAGGCCATAGTAGTTCCATGTTGGGCAGGAAACAGCAGGAAAATAATCTGCCATCTGCGGTTAGATGAAATACAGTCCCATATTATGTTGATGACGTTGAGCCTGGATGGTTGTAGATTATCATAATCTAAAATAACCATGTCACATCATTTTAAGAGCGGGGTTATACTATTTAATCTGTGTTGAAGGGCATGCCTATTTAAATAACCCAAAAATTAGGTTTGTTCCATTTATATACAGAAATGATAACTATCCCCATTAGATTTATGAAAGGCTACTGCATATAAAATAAAAAATATGTAGTACACATTGCACAGTAACTGGTATTGTTTAACTAAATCAAACAGTTGATGGGGAAGTCAGCTGCTTGTTCCAGACAACATGGCACACTAAGCCTGGCATTCAGGAGGCAGCCTTACTGTCATACTGTGGCATTTGATCTAGTTGTGCTATCTACTCTCTGCGATGACTGATGCTGTTTATCACATGTCATCTGCCCACTAGAGACCAAAGAGAAGAGATGGGTAACAGGAAGGTGTAGGAGGTTGATTGAAGGCCCTCTGAACGTGAACTAAGTGAAATGTCACATAGATCATCATCCTCGGGTGCAATTTTGAAGCGTTTTAAAGGTTAAATAGCTCTGGCTCTCTTTGTCGATCATTGATTAGCGAATGGCTCTTGTCCTTCAGGTGTAGGTAGACTGCAGACCGAAGTGGTGACTCTCCTGAGTTCGATCATCCATATGTACAGAGGTTATTTGGTCTCGTCAATGTAGATGTCATCATAATCCTCAGTGCAAGTGACAGCATACACCACATTCTCAATCCTATGCCTGAGTATTTTGTACTTGGGTGCACAGTTTTTGTCTCAGGTTGTCGTGGGGTTTGAAATGTACTGGTATGTTTTTTTTTTGTTGAACACCCATCAGAGTTTCTCCGAAAAACGCCAGTAACATTTGGTATGATGGTATGATGTTCTTTTTTCGTTTGTTGTTCTCTTCCTCCTGTTCTACATTCCTGCGTCTTGTCGTTTCTGATTTGAGGAAGGCCCAATTAGGACAAGGGCCATTCTTTTGAAGACAACAATTTCTGTATTCTGGTAGACAGATCTTTGTCAAAACAGAAAAAAAAAACATCTCTGAACAGAAGAGGGGATCTCAGACACAACCTTTCAAAATCCCAATGGTGTGCAATACCGCTGAACAATAACAAGATGGACACCCTCCAAACAACCAGGAAAGATTCACCACCAGAACTAGCCCCCAGTAACTTCCACATAAGCCTCAGTTCATGTGATCCAACAGGTCTCACTCACATTCCAGTCCAGGTAATCCCACAAAAGTTGCTCTTCTGTCCCCAGCGAACGACACACATTAGCATAACCATCCCCTTTGGCCTAGTTTCTGCAGATCAACTTACATTTGAATTACAAGTAACTAGAACATAGACCTGCCAAAATTCTGGCATTCATATTTGGAAACTCCCCACGGGTTATTGGAATTGAAGAAGCCTTGGCTTAGGGGTAAAATGTTTAAGTGAAGAAATTCATGTCCAGTTGCAATGACAAGAAGATTGACAAGAATTCACCTTGACCTGGATGACTGAGAACTTCAATAGACAGATTCAAGGGTTTAACCAATCAGAGAAGAAACATGCAATCAACCAGGAATGGAATGGACAAACTGAGCTTTGGAGAAAGTAACCAGATGGCATGCTGCTACTGACATCTAGCAAATATAATCTGTTTACTGAGAGATTCAGGTGTGACTCCTGATATGTCCAAGTCTTCTCTTTCTATTTCCCCAACAACATTCAGGACTGACTGCCCCCTCATAACCCCATACACTGAGATTTGCTTGGCAAATACAGTGTGACAATGTCTTGATTAGGTGGTTAAGTTGACATGAAGACAAACAACATGTATATTTGGATGTGTACAGTTTGTGTTTAAAAAAGTGCTTTAAGGAAAAACATCCACTCACCTGTGGACAAGTTCTCAAGCAGACAGGTGGAATAAATATAATTAGATTTTGTATAGGAGAGTGCACGCCCTATTTGTGGGGATACCAAACTGAGGATTTAAGTCAAATAAAACAGTCCTTTACATCCAAGCAAGCCAAAAATCAAAACAAATTATTGGTTTTACATTTGCATAAATGCAAACAAAAAAGAAATGTAAAGTGGGCAGGAAGAATAACCCTAGACAAACAATCTGATATTTGAGAGTTCACATGACATTATCATAACAACCTACTGCAGGGGAGTAAAACTCATTTTGGTCCGTGGGCCACATACAGCCTAATTTGATGTCAAGGGGGCCAGACCAGAAAAATCATTACCTGGAAGTGATACTAAGTCCCAAATTTTCCTTTGTTTAGAAGAAGTAAACAGGTAAAATTATAAAAACCTGTATATGCAATGAACTGTTCCTCTAAAAAATACATGATGAATTAATACTAAAAAGGAAATTACACCCTAAAAATATTGTTGAGTTAAAAGAGAAAATCTTGTCACTGTGGGAAAATTTGCCTCTAGAATTTATTAGAAAATTGATTGGTAGCATGTATAAGGGGAGGTATTATATTTACAAGGCTAATGTGTCTATTCTGGTTATCAATACAATCTTTTTAATTCTGCCCTTGTTTTTGCTATTGTTTTTGCGTTTTTTTATAGGAATAAGAAAAAAAAGATCGTTTTAACAATGTCACAAGACGACTTTTCATCAAAAACTCATTGTTTTCAAATTTTGAAGCAAAAAATACATTGCAAAGTTACATTTTCATTTTTTCCTTGCCTTTTTTTTAACTCACTGTATAAAACCCCCAGATGCATGTCAGAAAAAGCGCACAGGCCGCACTAACACAAGATTTGATTTAAGGCATGGGGCCACAAAACATTGTTCTGAGGGCCGCAATTGTGGTAAGTGGCTCATTGACTAGAGCCAAGTGAAGAAGCAATAAAGGGCCTGTCCACCCACACCTGACGTAGCTGATGAGGGCCCAGTTACATATTAAAAGATCATATGGGATGTTTTTGCCCTGACACGCATTGCTTACATATGGTGGCTGTGATGGAAAAAGTGAGTCAGGCTAGATGAAAAAGACAGGCCAACCGCTGCATCCACTGTTTGCAAGCTGGAGAGGACTGGGGGGTCTGTTTGGTCAGAATGACCAGGATGTAATGTGGTTACAGAGAAATGGTTTATTATTAGCCAAGCATGACAAACAACCGGTTACTTCTGCTCCTGTTGTCGTTTTGGTGTAACACCTGCGTACTTCTGTTTTTGCCTTGAAGCAGCAAAATTTGCTTTTTTGTGAATGTTTCAAAAACATTATAATTCAGCAAAGAGAAGCAAAAACAAATAATTCCCAATCCAGGAAATCCGCCCTTTCAAAACAAGATAGTCTTTGATGGATGAAGGCTTTATTTCAACTGAATGAAGTCACAAGTGTTGTGTTTCTCTGATGTGCTTGATGAATTTGGCTGAAGTCTGGCTCTGTTCCTGTTGCTGCTGAACGTCTCAGCTGATTTGGAAGAGAGGGGAAAAACCACAAGGGGCTTGGAGGTATGGGGGGGCGTGAGTCCAAGATATCATCTCACCAGGCCTTTTAAGGAGCTCTCTCGTGAAGGGCTGTGAATGCTGGCCTGCTCTCCCATCATTGCTCCCTAGCTCTGTCTCCTCTCCCCTGGGAGCCGAGAACACTTAATAACTGAGCATAAATTGTACACAGGGTACAGAAAATCTATGTTGAAAATATGTGACATGCAATGGAGTGTACTTAAGCATAACGAAAGACCTAAATGGAGAGATTACTAAGATACACAGAAATACTGCACTATTAAAATAACTAAAAAGTACTTATACAAGCTGTAGACTGAATATGCTAGAAAAGCATCACTGGCAGAAGTCAAAGCAGTCACTATTCAGGCTGTGTTATTATGACTAATGCAGTTTATCATTGTATAGAATCATAGCATATATAATTTGATATAAAATGTTATATATAAATAAATGTACTTACATTTTATATTTTTCATGTACCTATGTATTAAACAAGGTGTGAAATACATTTTACGATAAATCTCAACAATGAATAACTGTATATCCAATTTAACAATGTTTGTAAAATGAGCAGATTTAAAGCCAGCAAGTACATTCTTTACTTTTAAATAACTATAGCTTATTTATTGTATTGTATTGACCCAGAGTCACAACAGTCATGTAGTGTGGATGAAACATTTATTCAAGGATTTGGCTTGATGGATTCATAAATTGACAACCATTCAAGGGATATTATAACCTTGGCCGGTGATTGATACAGAAACTTTTGTACATGGTGTCTCCAGCTTCATGGGTTAGTGCATCACATGTGCAGGATGTGCGATTTAAAAAGCAGATGTTGATACTGTGTTGTTTTAAGTTTTTATTTAAACCAAAATACCATAATTAAATGATCTTGTCCACACAAGGAGACATTTAATTGTATTAATTGTATAAATTATGCCATTTTTTATCATTAAGATCAATGATGGATTTAACTCCAATGCTAGGTGCACCTAAATCTAAAGTACAACTACTCTTACAACAAATTGACACTTTTCTCATTTCAATTCTCCCTGCAAACATCAGATCAAGTGTTATAACCTATCAATGCCAATCAAATGACAGTTGATCAATCCCCTCAGAAGGTTCTTGTTTAAAGCAGTACTTAAGAACCTTGCTTGAGTGAATGTACTCACTTACTTTCCATTATGGGATGAATGACAGTATTCACCAAACACAAGTGCTTAGTGGGCAGACAGGCAAGATAAAGTGTGTGTTCATTGTGCTGTGGAGCCCCACAGCCCATCAAATACAAATCGTAGGTGGGGTGGGAAGGAACGGAATAGGAATAGCCCTTTACTGTAGCTGCGGTGGCAACCCTTGACCCTCCCTCAACTACCAACTCCAGCTTTATCTCAGTTGATGTCAACCAGACCCCTAGTGGCCCCGTTCTCACTCTACCACCACTGAAGTGCACAAGCACTCTGACCAGAGCCCACCCCTACACACAGACACTCACACACATAGACAGATGGGAATTAAGTAAGGGGCAGAAGGTGGTGTGGGTTAGGTGATGTGGGGGTTACCAGATGTGATGGGATCGCACATCGAAATTAGTGCCTCTGGAGTTTTGTTGGGCGAATCACCGACACTTGGTCATGGCTGGGAAAGGGACTCCATAGAGAAACAAGCTGAACTTCAGGGATGTAACATCCCGTCTTGATAATGAACTAATAAAATTTTCTACAAATACAAATTTGCTACAAAAGCTGAGGTGAGGGTTGTTCCTGACACATCCTGCTCAATGCTCAATCCTCAATAGCTCAATCTAAGCTTGAGCTAACTGGGGTAGAAAGAGATGGTGAGAGAAAAGGATAGAGATGGAAAGCAAGAGTGTGATGGAGTAAGGGGTGGTTTGAGTTTTGAAGTGAAAGACACAAATAGGAACACAGGGAACAGATGGAGGTAGATTTTGCAAAAAGGATGGAGATGCCTGTAGAGAATTCTTCCTCCAGAGGAGGCAGTAAGACACAGAAACTTGAGAGTGTGGGTACAGGCACATAGAGGGACTATTTCTTTTGCAGACAGTGTAATCTGAAGAAGATCATTGACTGCAAAGTAGTGGTAAGTGAGTGTCACAGCCTTGTCAGGGTTCAGTGAGCTAGCAAAGGCTACTCGCCGACCATAGCCCAGGTTCAGCCAATTAAGACATTGTTCAACTGCCTCTATGTGTGCTGTGTTTGTGCCATCTCACTTCACCTGTTTGTCTCCCTTTAAAAGATCCCCTTTGACCAAGTACAAGTTGCCTGGCCTTGTTGATGGTAGGACTCCTCACTTCCTGTGTTGGCACCAAGGGCTCCTGGTGTTTGGGACCTGCAGTCAGTTTTGTGTAGTCCCTGGCTGCTGTTTGGTGTTTAATTCCCAGGGGGCTATCTTTCTAGAATCATCAGTAAATGTGATGAATGCAACAGAGGGTCCCTGAGTCTACCCAGACAGCATTGGATGGTGGTCTTGTAGGATGATTCTGTTGGCAAGAAAGATGAAGAGGACAAGGTAGAGAAGAGGATGAAGTTGTGGAAGCTGAGAAAGGAGTGTTGTGTGGCTCTCAGGGAGGAGTTTTCTGATTGTTGGACAACTACAGCAAATGTTATCAGGGAGCAAGATAGAGTAATTGTTGTGTCATCTAGAAGGAAAGTAGATATGGAAATTTGGTGTTGGGGTAAAGAAGAGTGAGATAGAAAGTGGTTCGCAAAGAAAATAATGGGACACTAAGGGAAGTAGACAAGGGTACAAGGCAAGGGAGTGCTAATGACTGCACAGATGGAAAAGGTCATGAGATGGTTTGTATTATATGTTAGTCGGTAAGGAGAGAGAGAGACTACACAAAGTTATAAAGCTTGGCAAAACAGAGGTTGAGACGGAAGGATGTGCAACAGGTTAGGGTGATTAAGGGTAGAGGGAAATGTAGTGAACAGTGCCACAAATGTAATGGGAAGATGGAGATAGCACTTTGAAGAGCTGATGAATAAGGAACATGAAAGAATTAAGAGTGAAAGAGGTGAAAGGTAAAGGGAGGAGGACATGGAGGATGAAGAGTAGTAAGGCAGTTGGTCCTGATGATATACCTCTGGATTCATGAAAGTGTCTGGAAGAGGGAGGCTGTAGACTTTTTGACTTGATCATTCAACAGGAACTTAGAGTGCGGGATGGCTGAGGAATGGAGAAGTGTGGTGGTAAAAAGCCTTAAGAATAAGGAGCAGAAGTGTGATGGTGCCCATTTTTAAGAATAAGGGAGATGTGCAGAACTGCAGTTACTCTAGCAGAATAAAGGTGATAAGCTGTACAAATACTTACAGGAATGGGTAGTGGAGACTAAACTGAGATCAGAAGTGAGCATTTGAGCAGCACTATAGTTTAATGTCTAGAAGAGTACAACAGTTGCACTATTTACTTCAAGAAAGTTGATAGAAGACCAGAGAGCTGCATCATGCCTT
Organism: Fistularia commersonii; assembly: GCF_037954325.1. NCBI lineage: Eukaryota > Metazoa > Chordata > Actinopteri > Syngnathiformes > Fistulariidae > Fistularia > Fistularia commersonii. Next base: position 7,001,131 of record NC_141288.1, read on the forward strand.
TGTAGATCAAGAAATAGCATACACCATGGTGCTGATAGGGGAACTGTGGTACTGTCTGAGGAACTATGGAGTGGCAGAAGTCTGCTAGTCTGGTGCAGCGTATGCACCTGAGAAACAGTGAGGTGTGCTGTAGGTGTGATAGAAATTCAATTGAAGTTCAATGTGGAGGCAGGAATACATCAAGGATCCACTCTGAGCCCCTTCCCATTTGCAATGACTATGGACTGGCTAACAGATGAGGTAAGACAGGGATCACCATGACGTGTGCAGATGATGATCTGTAGTAGTGGGGTTAAGCCCTGGAAAGAAGGGGGATGAAGATTATTGGCAACAAGACCGAATACAAGTGGAACAGTGAGTAGATATTAAGAAGGTGGGGGATTTTAAATACAGAGTCAACGGACCAGAGTGTGCAAAAGAAGTTTAAAAAACTGTTCAAGCAAGTGGGATACCTCCTGGATACTTTTAGGATACTTCCTGCTGGCACATGCCAGCTTCCCCTGAAGTCACACAGGCAAAAAAAAAGGCTCAAAAGGACCTCCACTGATCAAATCATCAGAAATCCACCATAAAGGTGAATTTAATGGATTAAGGCGATTTAGAAGTTTTTTTTCCTGTATGTGATACTTTGCCAATTTCATGTATCATGTTGCTGTTTCCCTTTTTATTCATTTCTAATCCAATGCAGTTTGCTTTTGTGGATCATGTACCTTTTTTTTTTTTTTTGAGGAGCCTTCGGCTGTTGCACGTCAGTGTTTTTCAGTTACTCTCTGTTAATTGTACAGCAGATGCCGCGAATCAAGATCCCTATAAAGGGCAGTGGCACGCTCTGCCTGGCGTCGGGGGATTGTGGCTCTCAGACCACTGCGGAGCCCTGCCACGACCGGACCCCTACCCCGTTACGACCGGACCCCTACCCTGTTGCGATCGGACCCAGCCGGCCGCTGTAACCTCTGGCCCCTACCCCGTTATGACCGGACCCAGCCGGCTGGTGTAACCTCTGACCCCTACCCCGTTACGACCGGACCCAGTCGGCCGGTGTAACCTCTGACCCCTACCCCGTTACGACCGGACCCAGTCGGCCGGTGTAACCTCTGACCCCTATCCCGTTACGACCGGACCCAGTCGGCCGGTGTAACCTCTGACCCCTACCCCGTTACGACCGGACCCAGTCGGCTGGTGTAACCTCTGACCCCTACCCCGTTACGACCGGACCCAGTCGGCCGGTGTAACCTCTGACCCTGTCCTGCCGGCTACAGAAGCTGGCTAGGGACATGGAATGTCACCTCTCTGGCGTGGAAGGAGCCTACCCCGTTACGACCGGACCCAGTCGGCTGGTGTAACCTCTGACCCCTACCCCGTTACGACCGGACCCAGTCGGCCGGTGTAACCTCTGACCCTGTCCTGCCGGCTACAGAAGCTGGCTAGGGACATGGAATGTCACCTCTCTGGCGTGGAAGGAGCCTACCCCGTTACGACCGGACCCAGTCGGCTGGTGTAACCTCTGACCCCTACCCCGTTACGACCGGACCCAGTCGGCCGGTGTAACCTCTGACCCTGTCCTGCCGGCTACAGAAGCTGGCTCTAGGGACATGGAATGTCACCTCTCTGGCGTGGAAGGAGCCTGAGCTGGTGCATGAGGCTCAGAGATTCAAACTAGATGTAGTATGACTCAACTTGACACACAGCATTAGGTTAGGAACAGTGGCGTGCAGTTAGTAGAGGCAGGTAAGGCCGGGCCTCACCTGGCATCATGGAAAGAAAAAAATGTAAAATAAAAAAATAAATTGAATTGTTCTATTTATTCAGTGATTTGTATTATAAAGTTATTTCCCATTTTACCTTACCATTTTTAGTCGCTTTTTTTTCAAAATCGCTGAAAAAAAAAAAAAAAAATCACATTTAGCGTTTAAATATGAAGAAGAGATGCAATGATTCCGCTAACTGCACTGCCATGCTATGCAGCTGAGACCGTATTGCTGTCTCTGTGGATGTCACCATTAAAATTTTCAAACACTTCAAGCACTAATAAATGAACTAAATTTCCATACTTTAGCTGATGTGTATAATCTTTTTCGTCAACAACTGTAACATGTTTCTCGTGCCAAGCGATTGTAAAGCGGCAGCGAAGACACACCAAGTGAGGCACGCAGTGACGGGGCCTCATGGTAGGGGGCACTGGTGATCCCAGGGATCCTTTTTACTACCCAGCTAAAGAATAATAGAATTTGTAATAGCAGGCTACTGTAAACAGTTAGCAAGTCAAGTGCATCCATCCAGTTATTTTTTCCTCTTGCTTGGCTTCATTTCCAAAATGGAGGATTACGTAGCTAAACTGAAAGAATTTTCGAAACTGGACTTTCAGTCGAAGCAGGAGATAATAAGTTAGGGAAGACTGACGCCGGCGCTAACGGTGTCAGGGTATCACACCTGATCCCAATTTGTAATCGGTGCCAGGTGCAGCAGATGCCGCGAATCAAGATCCCTATAAAGGGCAGTGGCACGTTCTGCCTGGCGCCGGGGGATTGTGGCTCTCAGACCACTGCGGAGCCCTGCCACGACTGGACCCCATCCCTGCCACGACTGGACCCCTACCCTGTTGCGACCGGACCCAGTTGGCCGGTGTAACCTCTGACCCCTACCCCGTTACGACCGGACCCAGTCGGCCAGTGTAACCTCTGACCCCGTCCCGCCTGCAACCCGTCCCGTCTGCAACCCGTCCTGGTGAGACCCAGCCCTGTGCAACTCTGTCTCGGGGCCAGGGGCTTACCAGCGACACCCTACCTGCCGTTTCAACGCAATAAAGCGCTTTCGATCCAGATTCCTACCTTGAGGTGTGGTTCCCTGCCAGAGTCCGCCCCCGCGCCTCGTGACAAACGTATTTGCTTCAGACAAGGAGACGGAAGACTCTGTCTTTTCAAATGGAGTGGAACAAAAGAAGGTGCCTTTACTGCTTTTCCTGCATCCTTTTCTCAACTTCTGACAATGTCTGGAGTCAAATGGGATATTGTGACCTGAAGAATCTGAAAAAAAGCCTAATCAAACATGAGCGGTCGGCCAGTCACATTCAAAGTCAAATTGCGCTAAAAACATTCGGAATGTCCAGGATAGGTTCTACTTTGAATGAACAGCAAAGACTCGACATCAGCATCCACAATGCTAAGGTAAAGGAAAACCGCTCAGTGGCGCATGGACTTCATTTATAAGTAAAGGTAAGAGATAATAAGATATTTTTTTTAATGTGCTTTTTGTTCTATGCTACAGTTTGTATGTGTAAAGAATGCTGATATATTTTAAATGTCAACTGCTGTCAATAAAATGGTGAAATAGCTACTCTGTAGGGTTCATATGTCTGTAAATCTGACTGATGACGTCAGTGCCTCAGCAGCCATGAACCTCACTGCACGTCACTGGTTTGGAACCAGACCTCTTGAGAGAGGCTAGATTTTTTTTTTATTTTTGAAACTCTGGAGTTGACCCCTGTGAGCCGGGCAGGTGTGGGCATATTGATTGCCCCCCAACTCTGTGCCTGATGTTGGGGTTCAACCCGGTGGACAAGAGGGTAGCCTTCTTCAGCCTTCAGGTGAGGAGATGGGTTCTGATTGTTTGCGGCTATGCACCCAGCAGCAGTTCAGTTTACCCACCCTTCGTGGGGTCCCTACAGGGGCTGCAAGAGAGCGTTCCTAATAGGGACTCCCTTGTTCTACTGGGAGAGTTCAATGCTCACATGGGCAACAACAGTGTGACTTGGAAGGGCGTGCTTAGGGTGAACGGCCCACCAGATTAGAATCAGAGTAATGTTTTGTTATTGGACATCTGTGCTCATTACGGATTGTCCATAACAAACACCATGTTCAGGCATAAAGGTGTCCATATGTGCACTTAGCACCAACACACCTTAGGTTGCAGCTCTTTGACTGACCTTGTGGTCATGTCATTAGACTTGTGGCCGCTGCATGTCCTGGACACTCGGGTGAAGAGAGGGGAGGGGCTCTCAACCAACCAGTCTACATGCGTTTTGTAGATCTGGAAACGGCCTTTGACGGCAACCCTGTGGAGGTGCTCTGGTAATATGAGGTACCAAACCCTGTTATACCGGCTGTTTGGTCCCTGTATGACCATTGTTGAACCTTGGTCTGCATAGCTGGTTGGAAGTCGGGCTTGTTTCAGGTGAGAGTTGGACTCCACTGAGGAGAATCAGCTGCCCTTTGTCACCGATTCTGTTCATAACTTATGGATGGAATTTCTAGGCGTAGCCAGGGAATTGAGGGGATCCAGTTTGGTGGCCACAGGATCGAGTGTTTACTTTTCGCAGGTGATGTGGTTCTGTTGGCTTCATCAGTCCATGATCTCCAGCTCTCACTGGAGCGAATTGCAGCAGAATGTGAAGTGGTTGGGATGAGGATCAGCACCTCCAATTCCAAGGCCATGGTGCCCAACCGGAAACAGATGGAGTGCTCACTCCGGGTTAGGGAAGAGACCCAAGGGGAGGAGTTCAGGTATCTCCTGAGAAGTTCGGCCATCTGGAAGGAGCTCAGAATGGAGGTACTGCTCCGCTGCATAGGAGTCAGATGTGGTATCTGGTCAGCATGCCCCCTGCACACCTCCTGGGGAGGTATGTGAGGCATATCCATCTGGGAGGGGGCCACAACGAAGACCCAGGACACAGCGGAGAGACTTTGTCTCTAGGCTGGCCTGGGAACACCTTGGGATCCCCCTGAAGATCTGGACCATGTGACTGGGGAGAGGGAAGTCGTGGCCTCTGCTTCCCCTGCGACCCAACTTCAGATAAGCAGCAGGAGTATTGAGGGTTTTTTTGAGCGACCCCCACCAACTGACTGCAATTCTGAGCATCTTATAGTGCAAATGGGGGGCCTGAGCTAGTATATTGTATGTTCATGGATCCTCATACACAGTAGTTATAAATTACCTTCCTGTAGGCACACAGATTTGCAAGCCACTCGGCTGCTTCACAGATCTTTCTGCTTTGTGAGCCCACAGGTTTTTTTTTATGCCTCCTTACAGTAGAGACAGCGCTTCTGTATACTTCAGAAACTTTTGCAACCCCTTCTTGTCTCATCCACCCACTGGGCTTCGCAGATCCCATCCTTATGCTCAGGGAATTTCAGTTACCAGCAACACTTTTTCAGCCACCACCATGCCTATTATGGTCAAATGGGACTCAGTGGTTCGCTGGAAACCGCATCTCCTCCCTTGCAAATCTGAGTGTTGTCTCATGCGCTGAGTGCTGTGACTGGAGGAGGTCGAAGGGTTGCACCTTCAGGTGATGTGTTTCCATAACACCATGTGACGGAAATGCACTTATATGGTGCAGTCTTTATTATTACCAGCTATTTTGCGACAGCCACCCTCCACCACTGGTCCCTCCTCCCTTGACCTCTGCACTGCTTCTGCAGAAAAAATTAAATAGTTGAATTTGAAAGGCTCAGATCTTTTCAGAACTTCATAATTGAAACTTTTGTAATCAGGAATACTGAGAATAGCATAGGGGAAGCACCCCCCAGTTAAAAATACCAACAGCACCATGCTAAGTAGTAATCTGATAGTGCTTAGCTTCCGATGGCTAGGGGAAAAGGGGTCTGGATACTGTTCAATGAAAGTGACAGTCAGCAACACAAACGGACTGTTGAGCAATACACGACTCTGTAGACTTAATGAGTTTCCTCTTGTCGGCAGCAGGCTAAATCCACAAACAGATTTATCTGAAAGGCTTATCTGATTTAGAGTCTGTGCGTTGCCTTGTCCATCTGCCCTGTCTTGCTGAGGATTTTATTAATGCAAAGGTGATTTCCCCTGCATTTATTTGTGGAAGAGCAGGCTCCACACAGGTCACAGCTTAAGCAGCCAAGGGAAAGGGGAATAGAGAAGACTGAGCCCCACACCGTGTTCTTCAGATAATGAGTTAGACAGGATTGGTCACCACAGAAGCATGAGGGAAACCATCCAAATCATGTACTCTGTTCATTGTTTTGGTTAACTTGTTTTAGATTCCATCTGTTTTTGGCAAAACACTTTGGTGGTGAACCCAGTGAAGGGGGCTATCCAGCTTGAGGAGGAGAGACAAAGCTGCAACTTTTTTGTGGACATGGCATTAGTGGGAACCAAGCGGGGAGCAAAATTAAAATCACAGAAGGAGACTTGTTCAATACTGATTTATATTATGAAATTCACTGGTTTGGATCTGTCTATTTCCTGAAAATCCCAATTAATCTCATCCATTGGTCAAAATAAATCCATAGTTCTCTTAATTTGCCAGCAATTGCCAATTATTTTCAAAATGTGTGGAGGGTGTCACTTTCATCTTAAACATTTCATGATTTTCCCTGCAAACTTGTGATTCCTACTGGAAAAATATTTTTGGGGTAATTTGTTTAATCCCTTTAAGAAAGTTATTTTACAAAGAAGATGAATGGACAGCTGGCTACCGTACACCGACTGGGACCGGAGCCCCATCGGCTACTGTACACCAACAGCAGTGGTGGGCTGTCAGGGCCCGTAAGGCCTTCTCTGCTAGCCTAAAAAAATCTCAATCACAGATTTTAATCATATTTTGTCCATGAATACTTATTAAATAATTCCAAATTGTGTGTTCACTTCCTTTCATAGCTTTTCTCCTGGTTGTGCTGCTTCCAGACGTGCACTTTCATATTAAAGCATTTAACCAATCATCTGTTGCCAGGCAGGGTCAAAGTCAATGAAATCAGCCGGGGGTGGGGGGTGCACAATCGGTTCTGCAAGCCCTTTATGCAAAAAAATAAGTGTTGATGATGCTGTTGCTTCAATCAATCAGACTTTGAGTTGGCCACATGAAAGCCTTCATGCAGGCTACAGCAACTTCAGCGTATTCACGCCCTCTGATTGGATAGTCAGAGAGTGGACAAGTGTATTAGCGAGGAGAGTGGGCTGCGAACAGAAATATGGTTGTTTTTGTTTAATATCGGTTTTGTCAACCCACAATGGCTGCAGGAGGAAAAGAAGCGGATTTAGTTTAACATATTGGTAAAGCGATTTTCTAGATGGAGTTTTGAAGAAAAGCTGGACATAGTAAAGAAAGGTGACGAACCTACGCTACGCGAACCTGTCACAACCAAGGAAAGGATTTGTCCAACATTTTCAAGCCACGAACTATGACCGGTACCCCTGGATCACAGGCTCCAAGCTACACTCCATATTGTATTGGTGGGAGTGCCTGGAGATTAAGCGCACAGATAATCTGTACGACAGATTAATTGAACTCTTTTTGAGGAAAGAAAGGAGAATGGATTTTGTCAACAAATGATCAGAATTTTGGGTGAGTGAAACACTGCTTGTTTCCTATATAATACTGAAAGTTTATAAGGTTATTATTGGTGTTTTTTAATCAGTCGCAGCTGTTTGATAAGGGCATAAAGCAATGGCTACTGTCCGTTTCGGTGGCTCCCTTACCGTGACCAGTCTTTGTTGTCCTGATGTGTTCAGATTTCATTCAGGGAAAAATGTCCCAATGGTCAGAAACAGATAGAGCAAGAATGGTTTATTCAAAGTCAGGAAATACACTCACGAGATATTCTGGGCTAGAATGAATGTCACCCCGAGATGATCTTTCACCCTCTCTGCACACCCGCAGAGACACGTCCAGTGGAAGTGCAGGTGAGGAGGTTCTGGCCCCGAGCAAGGGGGCGCAGTCATTTTCTACCTAACAAGGACTTGTTTTACACACACACACCTGGAATTTGGGCACTTGGAGTGCCAGGCTGCACCCTGGACAAAGCCGTGGGGTGCTTGATCGATTACGCGCAGGGGTGGGGGTGTCAATGGAAGAGTACAGAGTTGGACATCTCTGTCGTCACAGGATGCGCTCCTGCGGACAAATTTTAACACTACACGAGTTATCTATTTTCAATGCACCTCTCTTATTACTTCATTTCTGCATAAGATGTTTTTTATAGCCATAAACCAGTGGCGGGCCGTGCATTTTACACCTAGGCCTTCAGTAGTGGTCTGAATCAATGCCCCCCCCCCCCCCCCCCCCCCCCCCCCCAGCTTTTTGGTTAATGAGAAGCCGCTTTATATTGACCGGCGACGTGTTGACCCCCTCCAAATAATTAGTTTATGGCTATAAAAAAATATCTTATTGAGCAGAAATGCAGTATTAAGAGAGGTGCATCGCAGATAGATAACTCACGTAGTGTTAAAATTGGCCCGCGGGAGCGCATCACGTGACGACAAAGCGATACCCAACTCTGTACTCTTCCTCTGTCACCCCCGCGCGTAATCGATCACGCACCCTGTGGCTTTGTCCGGGGCACGGGCCGGCACCCCAAGTGCCCAAATTCCAAGAGTTTGTAAAACAAGTCCTTATTAGGAAATAAACCCGACAGTTGAGGCAATGGTATAAAATGACCGTGCCTCCTCGGCTCGGGGCCAGAATCTCCTCACCTGCACATCCGCCGGACGCGTCTCAGCGGGTGCGCAGAGAGGGTGAACCATCCTCTCGGGGTGACAGTCATTTTAGCCCGGGATATCTCTGACCCGAGATATCTAAGAGTACTGCCTGACTTTGAATAAACCATTCTTGCTTGATCAGTTCCTTAAAATTCTGTCGTTTTTCCCTGAATGAAATCTGAACACACCGGGACAAATAAAGTCTGGTCCCATGACGTTAGACACAAAAACGGACAGTAGCCCAATAAATGCCTTTATATCAAACAGCTGCGACACATAAAAAACACCAATAATAACCTTATAAACTTGCAGTATTATTTAGGAAAATAGAAGCATTTAACTCTGGAAAAAATCTGATAATTTGTAAAGAAAATCCATTCTCCTTTATTTCCTCAAGAGTTCAATAATTCTTTCATACAGATCATACGTGCGCTTCAGCTCCATCAAGAAGTCCTTTTCGATTGCCATTGAAGCTAATGCTGAAAGTCCAGCTTGCCCTGTCGTATTCCTGGCATAAGTTTTAATTTGTTTTAGGGCTGAAAATGTCCGCTTGATAGAAGCAGTGGACACAGGGATGGTCACCGCCAAACACACTAATGTGTACAGCTGCCCCATGCTCTCACTCAAATTTTTCTACTGAAGGAAGTCAAGGAGATCACTGGGAGATTTTACTGCAAAATCATCCATGGCATACGTTACAGTCAGTTCTGTTTTTAGCCGAGACAGATCGAAAAGTGTTCCATGGCTCTGTGTTAAGCTGGAGAAGGCTGCTTGTGGGAAATCTTTCTTGTATTCCCGGAACTTCTGGGGGTCGAGGAGGGTGACAAACATCAGTTTTTCGTGGTCTTGAAATCTCGTCTGAATACTCAAAAATGCCATTAAATGTATGAAGTAAAAAACAAAACTCAAAATCATCCAAACTCGCTTTAAATCCATCAGCACAGCGTACTGAGTCCTCATCATACTCGTCATGATGCTCCAGAATGTGATCAAATAGTTCCATCAGAGCATCTCTCTTCTTAAATACTGTATTGACCAGTCTGGATGTGTACTGCCACCGTGTTGGTGTCACACGAGGGAGAAGCCGCTGGCAGATTTCATCCAGCACTAGCGTGCGCGTAGGTGATCTAGAAAAAAATGCAGCAAGGCCATTGAGGTGGCCGAAAAAGATCTTGCATTCTTTAAGCTTTGAGGCCCCCGAGTCAGTACTAAATTGAGCCGATGTGCGTAACAGTGTATGAATAAAGCCAAAGGTGCTCTCCCCTTAATTTTAGCTTGCGCCCCATTTAATCCTGAAGACACAAGTGCTGCGCCGTCAAAACACTGTCCCACAACTTTACCCAGACATTCATTTTCCACCAAAAATCGGATGATTAGACCTGCAATGTCATTGGCATGCTTCCCACTTGTAACATCCTCCAATCTGACAAACCGCCCCTTGACACCTGTGCCCGTTATGTAACACAGGACCAGTGCGAGCTGCGCTGCATTACTCGCGTCTGTCGTCTCGTCCACCGTAACAGAGACAAACGGTGCTTTTTCAACTTCGCTTTTTATCTCTTCTCCCATCACTTCAGCAATAGCAGTGATTATGTCGTTCTGTATTTTGCCCGATGCCCCACCAAACACTTTATTAGTGGACAGACGGTAATGTAAATCCGTATTGCTCTCAGCAATGAGAGATAGAAGTTCCACATAATTTCCTCTGTTTTTGGATCCAGCGCTTTCATCGTGTCCCCGAAATGAAAGTTCCTGTTTGCCCAAAAAAATTACACAGTCTATCAGTCTTTTAAGGATTTCCCTATCTTTCTTCACCTTTTCGTTGTGGAGCTCTGTTTCCCTGCGCGCTTGTTCGCTCAGCTGTAGATCCACTCTCATTTCCCCAAAAGTTTTGGAAAGCATAGTTGCTTGTAAGTGTCCGGCAGTGCGTTGGTGTCTCGTTGCTGACTAGCTAAGGCAAGTCAGATTTGCAAACCCAGTGTGGCTCTAAACACCATGCCGATCAGTGGCAAATAACAAGCACTCCCAGCAATACAATTTGCAGTGTACCTCGGAGCCTGTGAGCCAGGGGTACCGGTTGTAGTTCATGGCTTAAAAATGTCGGACAAATCCTTTTCCTGGTTGTGTAAGGTTCGCTAGCTTAGGAGTTGCCCGACCGTTCTTGACTATGTCCAGCTTTTCTTCAAAACTCCATCTAGAAAATGGCTTTAACAATATATTAGCAACCAAGTCTGTTTCTTCTCCTCCTGCAGCCATTGTGGGTTGACAAAACCGATATTAAACAAACACAACTATATTTCTGTTCGCTAGTAAGCTTCTCCTCGCTAATACTCTTGTCCACTCTCTGACTATGCATACGCTGACGCTTCTGAAACCTGCATGAAGGCTTTGATGTCGCCAACTCAAAATCTGATTGGTTGAAGCAACGTCTTCAACACTTATTCTTTGCATAAAGGGCTTGCAGAACCGATTGTGCAGCCCCCCCCCAGCAGATTTCATTGACTTTGACCCTGCCTGGCAACAGATGATGGCAGATGATTGGTTAAATGCTTTAAAATGAAAGTGCATGTCTGGAAGCAGCACAACCAGGAGAAGAGCTATGAAAGGAAGTGAACAGACGATTTGGAATTATTTAATAAGTATTCATGGACAAAATATGATTAAAATCTGTGATTGAGATTTTTTTAGGCCAGCAGAGAAGACCTTGCACTTCATGTTTACTAATCTCTGCTACTTTTTGGTCTACAATAGTCAACCTCCTTGCTTTCATTTTCCTCATTCATCAGCTCTTCAAAGTACTCTTTCCATCAATCCTCTAGCATCTGTCAATACATTTCCCTCTATCCTTAATCACCTAGACCTGCTGTAGATCAATTCCATCTTCATCACATTTAATTTCGCCAACCAGTATAGCTCATTCTCTCCCTCCTTACTGTCCAACCGAGCATACAAGTCATTGTACGCCCTTTGTTTTGCCTTTGCTACCTCTGTCTTTACATTATGCTGTATATTTTCTGCTCTCTGTGTCAGGGTCTCACGTACTGTCAGGGTCTCACACCTGGATCCAATTCGTAATCGGCGCCAGCTGCAGCAGCGGCCGCTAATCAAGATCCCTATAAAGGGCAGCGGCACGCTCTGCCTGCCGCCGGGGGAATGTGGTTGTCCACAGTGGTTGTCCACAGTGGACCCGCATCCTGCCCTGACCCTGCCTGGGGCCTGTCCTGGTGAGACCCAGCCTTGTGCGACTCTGTCTCGGGGCCAGGGAATTGCCAGCGACACCCTACCTGCCTGTCTACCTAAATAAAGCGCTTCAACCCTGATACTTAGCCTTGAAGGTGTGGTTCCCTGTCTGAGTGCGCCCCGTGACACTCTGTTCTCTTCAGTCCCTTCAGTATCCCAATTCTTCTTTGCTAACTGCTTTCTCTGTATATACTCCTGCACTTCCTCATTCCGCTACCAAGTTTCGCCCTCTACCTTCCTTCCAGACAACACACCAAGTACTCTCCTATGTGTCTCCCTGATTACATTAGCTGTAGTTGTCGAGTCATCTGGAAGCTCTCCCTGACCACCCAGAGCCTTTCTCAACTCCTCCCAGAAAACCATACCACACTCCTTCCTTTTCAGTTTCTATCACTTTGTCCTCTGCTCTGGCTGTGGCCTCTTGATCTTCTTTGTCACCACAGTCATCCTTCAAAGTACCGTCCTGTGCTGTCTGGCTACACTCTAACCTACCACTACTTAGCAGTCATGGATCTCCGTCCGATTACCTTGTCTATAGAAGATGTAGTCTACCTGCGTGTTCCTACCTCTGCTCTTATAAGTTACCCTATGTGCCTGTCTTTTCTGGAAAGAAGTATTCAATACAGCCATTTCCAACCTTTTTGCAAAGTCTACCACCATCTGTCTCTCTGCGTTCCTATCCTCTATACCAGGGGTGTCAAACATACAGCCGGCTGGAACCGGCTCGCACGGAGGTTCGATCAGGCCCACAGGATAATTTGAAAGTCAAAAATGGATAAAAGAGAAGGATTTATTTTTTTTCAATTTAATACAATTCAAGAATCTTCTGCTAGGGTGTGCACTATTTTGGTCAGAGCAGAAGGCAAGCCGCATCACTGGGACAGACCGATCAGCAGACGTTATCAATGTGCCACCTGCTGCTTGTTATGACGTATCTACCCTGTTCTCTACCTCCCCGCTACTCCCTCATTAGCCAAAATGTTATTAAAACAGAGAAAAGTAGATAAAGAGAGTAGAATTTTCATAGAAAAATGGACTGCGTCCTATTTACTTATGGAGACGCATGGGAAACCTTTGTGCTTGGCGTGTTTGCAACAAGTTTCGGTATTTAAGGAATATATTATTCGGCGCCACTACGAGACTCATCACAGTGAAAAATATGACAGCTTGCAAGGACAACTGAGAAGAGATAAGATCAACAAATTGCTGGCAGGTCTGAGGAAACAGCAGTCCACTTTCACCGATAGCCGAGAAATCAGTGAAGCAGCGGTAAAAGCCAGCTACCTGATTGCCAGTGAAAATGTGCAATTTAATGTTAGTCACCAGCTTCACTGCAAAACAGTATGGTGGAATTCTACCGTTCATGCGACTCCATACATTTTCAGTATGTATTGCATGTGCGTGCATGTTTCATGGAATAAGTTTACACATTTACAGGACAGGTGAACACTTTCTTCCTTACACATTTAATAGCACTCTCTTTAATTTGTGAGGTGTAGGTAGGGATTCAATTTAGATTTCATATGCACATGTGTAAATGGTTTAAAAATCCCTTTCTTTATAAGTTCTTTATAAGTGCATTACTGTATTTTCCAATGACCAATGTTAAAGTTTTGTGCCTTTGTACGATCAGTGGGATCAGTTGCAATGCATCCATGTGAATGATAAAAGTAAATAACACGTTTGTCTAAGGACATATGAGGTGTTTCATGAAATGTTTTATAAAAGGATTGTTCATTAATTTCAAATATTTTCCTAATGCCCTTGTACTTCTTTACACCAAAACAGAGGAAAGACTTGATATTTTGGTTATTAATTGCTGAGTATGCTATCATTTTAATGGTCCGGCCCACTCGACATCTACCAAGGCCGTATGTGGCCCGCGATGAGAAATGAGTTTGACACCCCTGCTGTATACCAAATCTGCCCATCACTTCTTCATCACCCTTATTGCCTGCACCAACATGTCCATTGAAGTCTGCTCAAATTACCCCTCTCCACTTCTCCTTCTCCCTTAACTCACATCCCACCTTGTTGGGCATAGCCACTAGCATCACAACATTGAGCATCACACCTTCAACTTTCTGTTTCAGACTCATAAGTCTATCTGACATTCTTTTCCCCTCCAGAAAATTCTTCACAAACTCCTCCTTCACAATAATTCCGACTTCAGGCTCAGGGAGACACTGGCCTGTGCCCCTGCTGAGGCTGCAATAAATATGATAATCAAAATATCTAAGATATAAGTGAATAGATTTGGATATGCCTGTTAGAGTGTTAATGAGATGAGGTTCAGCACGTATTGTGGGGTCACAAAGATCCTTTCTTTTAAATTCAGTACCCGCTAAACCTTGTAACCCTACTCAGAACACAACACTCTGGATGCACTTAGGGACACAATGACCTGTAACCACATTCACCATGGCGTCCCTGTTCTTATTCACTTTATTGGTGATGTTGCCATACAAACTAAAGGGTCCTGGAAATTAGCTCTCATAGATTCTTCTGCTATTGAGAAAAGGTGCTTGATTTGAACTGACGTTGTCAAAAGCTAAGAAACAGTGTCTGGTCGATAATAATAGCTCATCGTGCACAATTACAGGTCCTTTTATTGATGATTTTTTTTTTTTATTTTTATTTTTTTGTTTCTTTTATTGCAATTGTTCTTCTCAAGAGTCTTTCTTAAAAATTTATTTTATCAGTTTTATCTCTTTTTACCCTGAAATCCCACACGGTTAATTTTCATTAAAAATTCATTGTCTTTTACCTCCCTATTGCATTCAATTTAAGTTTAATTGACATACCCAGCATCTCACCATGGATAGCCGGGATAGTCTCCAGCAAACCCTACGGACCCTAAGTGCAGGATAAGCGGTAGATATTGGATGTATGGATGGATGATCATGCCTGAGATTAACTTGTTTATATCATTATTTGCACAGTAAATGTAAATTTCCCCTATAGATGTAGGCCCACTCCCACAAATATTTTATATAATAGTGAAGCTCTATTTTTCTAGGAAAATTACGATTTTGAAAATGTTTATGGTTTGAAAGGATTTTGTTCAGAATAGTATTAGGAGTTTTATTTTTTTATTTCCATTTTGGATTTAAATGGCATGGAATGACCATGACTTCAGCCTCAGGAGATACACGTTTTAATTTGGACATCAAGACAGCATTTAGTCACTATAACACAACTTGAAAACGGCAAAAAGACCACTGAAGTATCAGGACAAAGTCCAAGTAATTCCATCCATCCATCCATTATCTTCTGAAGGTCAGTCAGGATACTGGAGCCTATCCCAGTTGCCATTAGGTGAGAGGTACAGTACACTTTGGACAGGCCGCCAGTCAATTGCAGGGCCACATGCAGAGACAGACAATCGTTCACATATCTCATATCCCATATGTCATTCACATATCTGGGCAATTTTCCAAGTCATACCTCTTTTATTTTCTGTCACCAGTAAGAAACACCATGGAGTTGTTTTTTTTTTTATATATAACCTTGTGAATATGGTGATGTTTTTCTCTCTCTAAATATCATTCTAATATAAATATGATTTTTGTTTGTTTTGAATGAATAACATTAGTTATGACACATTCAATAATAATACATCTTTATTATACAAGATTTGGTTATAGGTGCTCGTGCTACCTCTAGGAAATAATCTCTCTTAAAGTGGAATGCTAATTTGGAATATAACAGTTTTAATATACAGAATATAAAGTTTTTAAACATCTACAATGTAAAAATCATTCATCACATATGTGAATTAAACATTTTGTAGCTGAATTTTGGACCCTAAGCACAGCCATAAAGATATTTCAATATTTGGAAGTATCATAATTGGATCATCAAAAGATCCAAAATGGTTAAATATTTTCTTTGCACAAATTGTTAATTTAATGCCCTGTCAACACGGGAAGCTGTTGTTTTCAGAGCAAATAATAGTAGCTTTCCATTTTAACCTCATGTTTTAAATCACATTAAATTTTTAATTAAAAGAGAATTAAGTGACCGTAACGTGAAATTGTCGTCGAGCGAGAGCAGGTGTCGTAAACTCTACCACAAATTAGCTGAAATTGTCGCAAAAAAGTCCGTGATTATCTGCGTGTGAAACCCTGTCGGTCTCTTCGAACAGGACCCAAGCAGAAGACGGTAAGACTTTACTCCGATCCCGTGAAATTATTGAAGCTGTTCTTATCTGTAGGTTTATATAATTAGAATTGTATTCCGTATGCTTCAGAAACATGCCAGCTAAAGGCCCCCTGCAATCAGTCCAAGTTTTTGGCCGTAAAGTAAGTAAAATGGTTGAATTTATTTCACGTGGTGCTTGAGCTAACTTGGCTGGCAAACGCAATCTAGCTAGCCCCGTTGACTGCCATACGTTAAATTCGTTCCCCATTGTTATATCATTCCTGGTGACTGTTTTGTTAACGTATACTATGTAACATAGACTACAATTTGAGCATAGACTACAATTTGAGCTTTGTGCGTAATACCACCTCAATAAATCTTAATTCTGGTGTGATAAACTGTTAGTTATTCGACCGTCCTTACTATCACGAAAATTTAGCTGTTGTCGCTCCTCTGCTTAAAAACTGCCTTTCGCTCGTAGGCATATACGCAGATGAAATACTCTCGTTACATGTATCCAATTTTTCGGTCGACTACTTATAGTCATGGTTTAAATTGACTGCTGGAAAACAGCGGGCTAGAAACCAAATTTCAAATGATGCTGAATTTATCGAATTTTGAGATAATGTGGATTAGTTATTAAATTTTTTCCCTACACGGGGAATGCCTGATTCCATCACTTTTTTGTTGAAAGAAAACTGCCACAGCAGTTGCCCACTGCAAGAGGGGGAACGGCCTAATCAAGGTGAATGGCAGACCTTTGGAGATGGTGGAGCCTGCCACTCTGCAGTACAAGGTGAGATCTCCGTGGAGGTAGACGTTTCGCTGAAATCAAGCCTCCCTGCATCAAACTATTGATGCAGCGATACCACTGGCTGCTACAATGGTTAAGACATGTGGTGTAATTTTTATTAGTCTGCTCAATAATTATGTAAAAGATGCACCTATGTGCATCACCGATGCAAGGTGATCAGAAATATTAACAATACAAGATTCCATGACAACAGTCTGATTAAGTCTATTTGGTATGCTCAAATATTAAATTGCGTTCAATCATTTACTGCAAAATTACTGTACATCTCTGCTTAGTCTTGAAATACTGTATTTGTAATAACTGATTTAGGCCTAATATGATATCTCTCATATCTCTCATATCTCAAATATCTCAAATTTTAACGTCACAACAAAATCATTTTCGTGTCACATAAACCAGTGCTATGATAAAATAGTTTCAAAGGTGTCCCATAATAAGGGACTGCAGCCTTTGGGATAGACCAGGGGCAACCCGCGGCTCCGGCCGCATGTGGCTCTTTCATCTTAACACTGCGGCTCCGAGTGGCTTGGGAAAATAAATTATAAATATTTGATTGAAGTATATTCCATTTGTGTTAATTCTTTTTTTTTTTACTTTTAGTTCTAAGTTGGAAGATTATTGTGATCTTGAAATATTAAATAAATTATATTTATTTTTCACCGCTCAAAATAATGTCACATTCACGGAAGCCGGTATACCCGCCAGTTGGTAAAGTCCCGATTTGCAGATGCTGTGCGCAGCTATTTATTTTATTAGATATTTATGAAGAAATTTTGCAAATATTTATTTTTTTTATTGTTTACTGACAGTGATTTTTTTTTCCCGATTTATTTTTAAAATTTAGGTGAAGGCACTGCTAAACGCTCTGAAAGCCCAAAGCTCAAAATGAGTTCATTACATAAATAAGATTTAATTTTTCTCTGTAATACTTTGTATAAATAAGTGTGTAGTGTGTTGCTTCTGAAATTCACAAAGTGTAAAGGTAATAAAAAGCAACATATACAGTGGTAACTTTTTTTTTTTTTATTTTAGACGTCAAAAAGTAATTTCGGCTCCCAGTGTTTTCTTTTTCAAGGAAACTGGGTCCAAATGGCTCTTTGGGTGTTACGGGTTGCCGACCCCTGGGATAGACCCAAGATATAATATCAACACTCACATCGCAAGTTCCACAAGTATTGTTCTTTTGACGTAACTACTACTGAGGTCTCCTCTTCAGGATGTAAGTCTTGAGCGTGGATTAGGAAGAGGTGAAAAGATATGTCCTGAACAGCTACTCAGCCTCTTCCTGGATTTCTATGTTTCTTGTGGACTCAAAGCCAGCAAATTTCTCAACTATACCCCCAGGAACAGCACCAGTGTCTAATCTGCCATTGCCGTCAAGTAATTTCACAATCCAAAAAGTGGGCTATCTCTGACTTTACACTTACAAGAATGGTTATGATTTTGTTCAGTTTTGACTGGTCGTCTGAGATCTTTCACCACATCGTATCATTTAATAGGCTGCTGGAAGGCCAGCAGTGAATCAGCCAGAGATGTTGTTGATGCATGTTTATCGGGGGGTTGAAAAGCCCTTAATAAATTAGATCTGTGTCTCATTGTTTTCTCTTTAGCTCTTGGAGCCAGTGCTGCTGTTGGGCAAGGAGCGATTTGCTGCAGTTGACATTAGAGTAAGAGTGAAGGGTGGTGGACATGTTGCACAGATCTATGGTAAGACCCCTCAAATTGCTTCTCAGATTTGGTTTCTCTTAGTTAAGATTGTTGTTTAGTGGATGATCTGTTTTTTTTCTCTTTTGAAGCTATTCGTCAGGCTATCTCCAAAGCACTGGTTGCATACTATCAGAAGTGTAAGTAAAGAACTCTACTAGCAGTGTTAACTGTACCGTATTTTTCGGACCATATGTCGCTCCGGATTAAAAGTCGCACCAGCCAAAAATGCATAATAAAGAACAAAAAAAACAAATCTAAGTCACACTGGAGTATAAGTCGCATATTTGGGTGGGAAGTTTATTTGATAAAATCCAACACTAAGAATAGACATTCCTCTTAAAAGGCAATCTAAAATATAAATAGAATAGAGAACAACGGGCAGAATAAGTAAAGCCTAATATTGCCTCTGTGACGCATAAACAACAAACTGAGAACGCGCCTGGTAGGCTATGTTAACTGAACATATTACGGTAAGAGTCATTCAAATAACTAGCATATCGCACATGCTACAACCCAGCAAACAGTGTCACTCTTGATCACTAAATCCAACGAAATCTTCGGGTATTTTGGAAAAACTCTGCCAACTCCAAAGGTAGACAATGTGCCGTTTCCTCTTCTACTGGTACGTCGCTTACATCGGAGTCATCGTCACTTGCAGTTCCAATTATTCCAGCCTTTCTGAATCCTCACAGGATGGCGTCCTTGCTCTGATAGAGAGGCGGTTGCGTTGCATGAAGCGGAAACACCAGGAAGGTCCTTCTGCAAAGTCATTTATATTCATCACCTTGATAGAGGCAACTGTACTGTTGACAAGCCTCTCCCGGCAGCACGTTGTTCAAGCACCCATGTGTGAACTCGTTCCTCTAGCCGTGGCCCCCGAGCTTTAAGCCCTTGATTAGCTTTTTTTAGTTTTCTTCATTTCATTAAGAGTAACCTCCGCCTTTCACCAGTCCATTACAAGTTTCTCCCTAACTTCAAACTTTCTTTCTGCTGCTTGATTGCCGTTTTCGGCTGCATATTTCCCCACTTCCGGCTTGTAACATGCAGATTATGATTTTCCTTTCAGTGCCATTTTTGTTCAGCCATTCTCAGTTGTTTTTATAAGTTAGTGCAAATGTTGAAATGATCAATTTTCATTGGTGCAGAAGTCGCTGGTAGCTTCTTTCTTCACAACGCACTTCTGCCATGACCCGCCCCCGCTGAATTTTGATTGGTTGGTGTGTGTCATGATCTCTGTTATATTAAAGACACAAATACAGACACACACACATCAGAGCAAGGGAGCTCAATTTTCTCACACATAAGTCACTCCAGAGTATAAGTCGCACCCCCGGCCAAACTGGAAAAAACTGCGACTTATAGTCTAAAAATGCGGTCAATATTAATACATAATGAACAATGTCCAGGTGTTGATGTTTTTAAAATGTTCTGTGTATCAAATACAAATAAAATTGAAAGGCTGCACAGTCACAGACTAGTGAAATTTCATATACTGCAGTTTCAGATACTAAGTGTCCAACAAATTAGGTAATGTCAATTTAAGTGTTTGTTTTATACGCTTTCAGATGTTGACGAGGCCTCCAAGAAGGAGATCAAAGACATCCTCATCCAGTATGATAGAACCCTGCTGGTTGCTGATCCCCGCCGCTGCGAGTCTAAGAAATTTGGTGGACCTGGAGCTCGTGCCCGCTACCAGAAGTCCTACCGTTAATCTCTGATACATTGTCTTAATAAAATGGATGAACAAAGGACCGCACCATGTCGCATTCTCTGAATACCTTTGATTCGTTAACACAATGAATCACAATTTAATGCATTAGTTCAGTAATTTGATATTTCCATGGTTTATAGCAAGTTCATCTGTTATTCCAAAGGTTTAACAATTTGCTGCTCAAATTCAGGATTTTGGGGTTGAGGTTTTTAACGTGCTGTCATACAATTCGTATTACTAAACAATGCAACAAAGTTTGGTCTCACTAATGATGATAGTTGGCCCTGCTAGTAAGAGTTGGTGTGAATATCCTGTAAATTTATTTTTTTGACTTTGTATTGGTTGCCTTTATATAGCTATAATTTAAATGCATGTCTCAGCCTTAACAGTTGAAATGATTAAGTGAATCTGCCCTTGAACACCCAAGTGCCCCTGTGGTTAGTAATTCAAAGGTGTAAGGTCGTGTGACGGGATTGGTGAGCAGATACCGCTAAGGTGATGGTGGATCAAACCTAAGGTGCAGAGGCGGTGGAGAGTCCTGGTTTAATGATTAATATTAAAATTTTTATTTTTTTTTTACCAGGGACCGCGGTCAAACTGTCAACATACTCTTAAAACAAAGCTCGCTAAGTCTTATATGAACAGAACAAAAATGCAGCAAGGGTTAACGTACGGGACAAAATCAAACTGCAGACTCAAAAATACCCTGCCCATTCTCGACGGACAGATAAAGCGTTTAGCACCATTACCACAATACAACGGGAAGGTATGAAGGTAGTTGGTGTGAGAGGAAGATACAGAGAATAGGGTTAGATGGAGAAAGTTGACTCGCTGTGGCGACCCCTGACGGGAAAAGCCGAAAGAAGACCACATTAGAACGGGAACACAGTCGACAAAAACAACGACACGAAATGCTATTAAGTATTAAATGGATATTTCAATAATTCTTGAACAGAAGCCTGGCACCAGGGACATTAAAATGTAACACATTTCAACAACGTGTAAAAGGATTGAACAGGTCTTGATCAGGGCCGTCTCTGTCACTCCCATGACGCATAACACGTTAAAATGGCCCAATTCGGCCCGAAACACAAACGCTCCCTTTCCCTTGACTTCAACTTTTTGCCACCAAAAGGACCCGTCAAGGACATGGACATTATGTAAAGCTAAACACCTCCACCCTGTCCGCCCGCTTCCGCTGTTGGCACGCGAAACAAAAGATCCGCGTCAGCTACCCGGGGAGTGCACACATGCCCGAGAGCGCCCACACCTTGTGACGTATTGTTCGTGAACGTGTCGGCTCTAGGACCCGACCCTTGAAAGTGGACAACGGGAGCCGTCTCCCCACCAATCAGGAGCCGGCTACCTTTTTTCTATCTCTCGCTTTTTTTTCTCTTGAAGGCGCACGTGATTGGTCAATATGCGTCATGTCGTTTCTTGGTCTGCCCTGCTTCGTGCGCTGAGCATAGGGGGGAGGGGCATCAGTCCCTCGAAGCTAGGGCACTTGGTGTTTCTAAATACCAATCTTCAGTAGAGACTGCTTATTTTTTTCTTTTTGTTTTACACATTTTAATTTATGTTTTTTGCGTGTTTTTCAGGGGTTCTGTGTTGTTTCAGTCTAAATTGGTTAAAAGTTGAAATGTAAATAGTTAAAAGTTCTTGTATTTTATAGTTTATTTATAGCACTGAAGAGTTAATGTTTTTAATTTATATTTTGTTGTTTTGCATTTTTTTCAGGGATTCTGTGTTGTTGTTTGACTTTAAATGTGTTGAGTATGTAAAAAGCTAAAATTGTTTCGTATTTTATAATTTATTTTTTGTAGATCTGTAATTATTTTAATTTATATTTCGTGTGTTTTTCAGGGATCCTGTGTTTCACTTTAAATTTGTTACATGTAAAAAAGCTAATTCTTGTATTTCATAGTTTATTTGTTGTCCCACTGAAAAGTAAATATTTTTAATTTACATTTTGATGTGTCTTGCGTTTTTCAGGGATTCTGTGTTGCTTGACTTTAAAGTTGCTTAATATAAAAAAAAGTCAAAAGTTTAAATTAGTAAAAAGTTCCTTTCCAGCACACACCTCCACCTCTCTAGATTTTCCTCAACCTGTTCTCTGCTCTCACTACAGATCACAATGTTATCTGCAAGCATCGTGGTCCATGGAAATTCCTGTCTAACCTCATCTGTCAGCCAGTCCATCACCACTGCAAAAGAGAAGGAGCTTAGAACTGATCCCCGATGGAGTCCAATATCCATCTTGAACTTCTCTGTTACACTTACAGCACACCGTACCACTGTCTCACAGCTAGCATACATGTCATGCACCAGTCTAACATACACTCACCGGCCACTTTATTAGGTACAACTGTCCAACTGCTCGTTAACACTTAATTTCCAATCAGCCAATCACATGGCAGCAACTCAGGGCATTTAGGCATGTAGACATGGTCAAGACAATCTCCTGCAGTTCAAACCGAGCATCAGTATGGGGACGAAAGGTGATTTGAGTGACTTTGAACGTGGCATGGTTGTTGGTGCCAGAAGGGCTGGTCTGAGTATTTCAGAAACTGCTGATCTACTGGGATTTTCACACACAACCATCTCTAGGGTTTACAGAGAATGGTCCTAAAAAGAAAAAATATCCAGTGAGCGACAGTTCTGTGAGCGGAAATGCCTTGTTGATGCCAGAGGTCAGAGGAGAATGGCCAGACTTGTTCGAGCCGATAGAAAGGCAACAGTGACTCAAATAACCACCCGTTACAACCAAAGTAGGCAGAAGGGCATCTCTGAACGCACAGTATGTCGAACTTTGAGGCAGATGGGCTACAGCAGCAGAAAACCACGCCGGGTGCCACTCCTTTCAGCTAAGAACAGGAAACTGAGGCTACAATTTGCACAAGCTCATCGAAATTGGACAATGGAAGATTGGAAAAACGTTGCCTGGTCTGATGAGTCTCGATTTCTGCTGTGACATTCGGATGGTAGGGTCAGAATTTGGCGTCAACAACATGAAAGCATGGATCCATCCTGCCTCGTATCAACTGTTCAGGCTGGTGGTGGTGGTGTAATGGTGTGGGGAATATTTTCTTGGCACTCTTTGGGCCCCTTGGTACCAATTGAGCATCGTTGCAACGCCACAGCCGACATGAGTGTTGTTGCTAACCATGTCCATCCCTTTATGACCACAATGTACCCAACTTTTGATGGCTGCTTTCAGCAGGATAATGCGCCATGTCATAAAGCTGGAATCATCTCAAACTGGTTTCTTGAACATGACAATGAGTTCACTGTAGTCAAATGGCCTCCACAGTCACCAGATCTCAATCCAATAGAGCATCTTTGGGATGTGGTGGAACGGGAGATTCGCATCATGGATGTGCAGCCGACAAATCTGCGCCAACTGTGTGATGCCATCATGTCAATATGGACCAAACTCTCTGAGGAATGCTTCCAGCACATTGTTGAATCTATGCCACGAAGTGTTGAGGCATTTCTGAAGGCAAAAGGGGGTTCAACCCGTTACGAGCATGGTGTACCTAATAAAGTGGCCGGTGAGTGTACATCTCTGCCACTCCAGATTTCCTTATACAATACCAGAGCTCCTCTCTTGGCACCCTGTCTTATACTTTTTCTAGGTCTAAAAAGGCCTTGTCTGTACTTCTCTGTTAGCATTCTCAAAGCAAATACTGCATCTGAAGTACTCTTTCAAGGCAGGAAGCCAGACTTCTGTTCACAAATGCTGACTTCTGCTCTGAGTCAAGTTTCCCCTACTCTTTCCCATAACTTCATTGTACTTCATAACTTCATTCCCCATTCTTAAAAATGGGCACAATCCAGCTTCATCTCAATTCTTCAGGCATCTTCTCATTCTCTAAGATCCTGTTGAATAATCTAGTCAGAAACTCTACTCTGCCTCCCCTAGACCCTTCCACACCTTCACAGGTATATCATTAGGACCAACTGCCTTTCCACTCTTCCTCCTCTTCAATGCCTTCTTCACTTCACTTTTACTAATCTTTTCTACTTTGCGGTCTACAATAGGCAACCTCCTTGCTTTAATTTTCCTCATTCATTAGCTCTTCAAAGTACTCTTTCCAACGTCCCATCACTGTTCTTGTATCTGTCATTTCATTTCCCTCTTTATCCTTAATCACCCGGACCTGTTGTACATCCTTTCCATCTTCATCGCCAACCTGGTTTCGCCAAACTGGTTAGATCATTCTCACCCTCCTTACTGTCCAACAGAGCATACAGGTCATCGTACGCCCTTTGTTTTGCCTTTGCTACCTCTATCTTTACCTCACGTTGTATCTCCTGTGTACTCCTGTCTGTTCTCTTTAGTCCGTGTCCCACTTCTTCTTTGCTAACCGCTTTCTCTGTATATACTCCTGCACTTCCTTATTCCACCACCAAGACTCCTTATCTACTTTCCTTCCAGATGGCATTACCGTACAAACATAACCATTAGTTTGGTCTCCTGCTGTTACATTTACCAATCGCCACCAGAGACTGTCTCGGTGTGGAGCATGATCAATTTCACTTCTCCGTGATCTCTTTAACGTATCGTTCGCAGGCAACCAAACCCATAACATCATTAACACAACTATTGCAATTGTTACAGTACCCGTCATTGTTCCCATTTCATAGTTCTTTATCATTTTGCGATAGGCCCTTCTTTTTTCGTCGGACTTGTCATTGCTTGTCTCTGCCTTCTCTCGCTGGGTTGGGTTCTCCTGTTTTGGCTGGCTCATCCTGGATCCTTCCAACCTAAACGGCTAGGGATCTGGTGGTTTCTTCACTGACGCAGCCGATGCCCTGAGACGAGTAAGACTATCGTTCTTACTCCCCTTTGTAGTCAGCCTTCCCCACTAGCCAGTGTCAGTAGGATCAACAGGGAGTACCTTACAGTGAGATTGATGAATCCAAGTGGATCGTTCCGCAATTTTCACTGTGGTCGGCGTGGTCAGAAGTACTTGGAATGGTCCTTCCCAGCATGCTGAACTCCAACAGCTTCTCTTTATAACTTTCACGAAGATCCAATCACCAACTCGGACCTTCACCTGTGGAGCAGATTGAGATTCGGGCAGAGCATTTGCATCTGTTACATCTCGTTGTCTTAGTGTTTTTTTCATGTATTCCACTAAGGTTTCCTCTGTGTGGGCCTTCTCTAGGTCTGGATGTGTCATCGGTAACCTGAATGTACCATGTATTATTTCAAATGGTGTCAATCCATTTGCTGTGGGAACTATGTGCATATTCATTTTTACCATATCTATGCACTCTAGCCATGTCTTTCCTGTATGCTCCATACATTTTCTTAGTCTGTTTTTTACTGTTCCATTTGTTCTTTCCACTAGCCCTGCACTTTGTGGATGATAGGAACAATGTTTCTGCAGGTCAATGTCCAAAACTTGACCCATTTTATTTCAACTTCATTTACGAAATGTGGGCCATTATCACTGTAAATTCTCTGCGGTATGCCATGGGTTGGCAGAATGTATTTACAAATAGCTTTAACTACAGCTTCTGCATCAGCTTTTGAAGTGGGTGTAATTTCCGCCCATTTGCTGTAGCTGTCAATCATTACCAAGCAATATCTGCATTTTCCTACAGAGCTTAATTCAATAAAATCCATGTGCATCACCTCAAAAGGATATTGTGGATCTGGAAACCTTCCTTTCTTTGGTCTTAAGTTTCCTTGAGCATTATGTTTAATGCATGTTATACACTGTGCACAAAAATTTTTTAAGTAGGAATTTAGGTTAATGGTATAGACGTGTTGTGATATGAGTACCTCCATCCCTCCTGTTGACACATGGCAAGGCCCATGAGTCAAAAGAGCTGCTGCTTTAAATAATGATCTCGGTAGGATGGGTTTTTCATTTATCATCAAAACTCCATTGAAGTCTGTTGTTCCTCTCTTGAGCCAGGATTGTCTTTCAGCAGGTAACGCATTCTCCTGAGCATCTTTTGGTATGTCATTGTCAATTAATGATGGTGTGGTAGACATTTTGGCAACATGCATGCTGTATTTTTGTTTTGCTGCTTCCTTTGCTATTTTGTCAGCAAAGGCATTTCCTTTTGTAATATCATCTGTTCCTGATTGATGTGCTCTGCATTTTACCACTGCTAATTTTCGTGGGAGCAGAATAACCTCTTGTAGTTCTGTTAAAAGTGCTGCATGCATCACTGCTTTTCCTGTAGTCGTCACCATGCCTCGTTGTTGCCACATTTTTGCAAATACGAAGAGTGTGGAGTAGGCATATTGGCTATTAGTGTAAATTGTTTCATCAATCCCTTCTGCTGCCTTGCAGGCTTCTGTCAATGCTACAATTTCTGCTTCTTGAGCTGATAGTGACGATAGTGAGTAGTGGTAGTAGTAGTGGTAGTGTTGGGAGTTCTACCACAGCACAGCCTGTATGTGTGACTCCTCTGTCATCCCACATCTGTAGGACCATTAGTCCATAGGTCTTTTGGCAGTTTATTGAGGAGTTCCTTTGTTACTTCATCAATTAGGAACATCTCTTCTTTAATGTTTTGTCATTTCTTTCCTGAGAACTGTTTGGTCGCATAGAGCATGCACTTCCAGTTTAACTGGACTCTGTACATTCCCAATGAGTCACTTACGTGTGTGTGCCATTTTGGGCCTAGCACTGTCTGCCAGTCTGTTACTTCTTCTGCTTGTTTCGCTTTTGTTGCAAAATCTTTCCACTGCATTTCCATGACTTTAGTCAAGGACATATGTGGTGTCCCATTTAACACAGTGTACAGTTTCAGCTCTTCTTCTGGTAATCTTACGAGGAAGAATATATTTCCTTGTCTGTCAGAGACAAGATGCGTTAATGTAACTTTCAGCGTACCTTTTTCAAAAAACTGTCTCTCATACTCCTCATCATCGTTGTCGATTGCTATGGTTACATGCAGTCGATTGGGTGTTTCTGGTCCCCATGGGAATCTATTCACTTGTTGCACCACATTTTTTAGTGCATCTATTGTTTCCTGTTCCTCACCTCCGTCCATATCTAACGAATGATAGCTGTGAAGATCTGTTTTGTTGATAGCCATTTGTTCAAATTGTCCTTGGAGCCAGGAAACACATGCTTTCATGCCTCCTTTTACAGGAACCATTGAGATTCCAAACTTTGCCATTGCATCTCTTCCCAGAAGTGGGACAGGACACCTTGGATCAATGATTATCTGTACTTGGCATGATCGGCTTGTATTTGGATGTGTTATAGTAATCTTTTCAGTAAGTTTTTGGGTTTTGGTGTGTCCATGGGCACTTTGGACTTTTATCTTTGTGTTTGAAAATTTTATTTTCGGAGCAGCCCTTATCAAAACTGTTTTGCATGCTCCTGTATCACACAGGAATTCTGTTAAGACTCCATTAACTTCCAAATTCATGTAGGGTTTTACTGTCAAATTATTCAGTAGTTCCCATGCACTTGCTATATTTACACTTTCTAGTTCTTCTTCTTCTTTATCATCCTCATCTGAATGAGGTGGGGTGCGTGCACTTGGTGAGGGTGCACGCTCCTCATCTCACCTATCTTCTCTGTCATTTCCTTCTTGTCTCTTTGCCCACACTGTCGTGACCAGTGGCCTGTTTTACCACAATGCCAACATGTGTCATCTCTCTGTCTATTTTGTCTTTTCTCATTTCCACTCCGATACCTAAATCTTCCTCTACTCCCTCTTTGGGGTCTTCGTCCTCTACGACCTCCTTGAAACATTACCAGTCCTTCGTCATCATCGTCTACTATTACATAAACTGATGTTTCTTTGGCTGTTTGTGATTTCTCTGCATGCCTTGCATATGCCATAACACTGTCTACTGTCCCTGTTTCCCACTCAATCAAACGTTTCTTTACCCATGCACTTATTTTCGGATCAAATCCTCTCAGCAGACCAAGTTTCAGATGTAGTTGGTAAGGAGAATTATCCTGCTCATTGAATTCTAATCCACTATGGTTTCTAAATTTCCCTTCATAGCGGAATTGAAACTGTGTAACAGTTTCTCCTATTTCTTGTTTGCATGCTGCTAACTGTGCATGGGCTGCGGTGGCTGCATGCAGTGGCCTTGCTCTGTTTAATACTGCTTGTACAGCAGCCAGATAATTTCCAACCATAGGACCATCTGTTGGATGTTGAAAAATCCTTTGTTGGAGATTTCTTCCTGTGTAATCACCTCTACATCTTGCCCATATTAATTGAAAGACAAGTTTAAATATTTGTTCTAACTCCAATCCATTCAATCTATATGACTCAGCTAGCTGGAAAACTGCATCTTGGAATGTCCCCCAGCCATCCTCAGGTTTAGGCAGAGCTGCTGCAGCTTCTTTTGCCTCAGTATGTGACCATGGTCTGTACACATACATGTGGGGGTTATTCGCATCGTGTGGATTCGGAACTTGTATCATAGGATAAATTTCAGCCTCATCTACATTATAACTCCTGTTATGGTCCTTTCTCCGTGTGTTGTATGGATGTTTTGGTTTTACTTGTTCTTGTTCATCTTTTTGTATGTCCTCATATGCTGGTAGCTTTTTAAGATCGGGGTATAATGGCTCTGGAACCCCTCCCACTGCGCCTTGTGGCATCTCCTGTGGTGGGGGTTGCTGCAGCACAACTTTGACGACTGTTTCATTATCTTCCTTCTGCACAAACATAGTTTCTTTACTTTGATCTTTAATTTGTTCTTTTTTCTTCTTTTGTATATTCTGTGTTCGTATAGTGGCTTGTTCTATCCATTTTTCAACTTTTCTTACTTCGTCAAACTTTTTGTCACTCTTTTTCTTGTTTTGACATTTTTTCTGTTCATCCATAAGTTTTTCTCGTATTATTTTTAATGATGCTAATCTTAATTTTCCATCCCAGTTATATTTCTCTTTCCATTTTCTTACATATTTTACATTGTCTGGATCCAATTTGTGCATGAACTTCACATCTCCTTCCAGGTCTTTTTCATTTTTACAACTGGAGGAGTTTCCCATTTTACACGACAGGTTGTTGTGGTTAACGATCAGTCACAATGTTCACAGAGATCATCGACTGTGTCAAGCTTCTACAGAACCTAGTGTTCTGCGGACACAGCTGTCACTGCAAACGAACTTTCTCAATTTTAACCACAACCAAAAAAAAAAAATGCAATTACTTCAGAGACTGACTCTAGTCAGTATAAAAATCTCTTTGAAGTAAGAACACACACCAGTGCACTCTACTTTCTTTCTACGGAAAAAAGTATAAACCTCTACTTTCTTTCTACGGAAAAAGTATAAACCTCTACTTTCTTTCTACGGAAAAAGTATAAACCTCTACTTTCTTTTGATGGACAAAAGTATAAACCGTATCTACTTTCTTTCTTGGAAAGTATAAACCATACTCAGTCTGTTAATTTGGTGAATCCTCCTTGGCCTCCTCTGTCAGGTCGGATCCCGTCAATCCAGCGGTGGCAGGTGTAAGGAGGAAGTTCTAACCACCGACCAGGGGGAGAATTCACTCTCCAGGTCTTTCTCTCAGATCATTAGATCTGGCTGTCGACAGACGTGTCCTCCTCCACCAGCCACTTCGTCGGATGTGTTGGGATCCGGGTCACGGCACCAATTTCTGTTGGAGAGTAACTCTAATTCATGCTGGTCTAGGTTGAAGCCTGTAAAGAGGAGACTGAGGTTATCATAAGAAATAACACAGACAAGCAAATATTCTTTTGTGCTCTGCAGAGGGGGAGAGTCAGTGCGCTCTTTGGAGGCAAGATCCAGAGAATCCCACTGAGTTCCTTCTTGCTCGGCTTTTTAATGTGTGAGTGTGTTTATTTACATAATAACTTTCATTGGATAATAGAGTTCATGCATAGTCATACAGGAGTGAGGTCAGCTCATGCTGCACCTGCACATATTTTTTTTTAACAGTTCCTTCGTGCTTTGTGATGTGTTCCAAGGATGATATGCTCAGGGAGGACAGGTTCCTAGTTCAAGGACAGCTGTACAGAAAGAAAGAAAACATGTCTGGTTGTCATCGTGTGAGTAATTGAAATAACATAGTTACAAATATTGTGAGAAAACTCTAACACCACCCTCCTATGCTGTCTAGCTACAGTCATGGCCCAAAGTTTTGAGAATGGCACTTTCACAAAGTCTGTTCCTTCAGGGTTTTTAGGTTTTTGCCAGATGTTTCTATGGTTGTGTCATTCTCAAAACTTTTGTCCATGACTGTACACTCTCACTTACAACTACTTTACAGTCACTGATCTCTTTCAGGTTACATTGTCTATACAAGATGTAGTCTACCTGCATGCTCCTACCTCTGCACTTATAAGTTACCCTATGTTCCTGTCATTTCTGGAAAAAGTGTTCACTACAGCCATTTCCATCCTTTTTGCAAAATGTACCACCATCTGTCCCTCTGTGCTCCTATCCTGTATACCAAATCTGCCCATTACTTGTGCATCCCCTCTATTGCCCTCATCAAAATGCCCGTTGAAGTCTGCACCAATTACCACTCTGTCATCTCTGGGGATATCACTTCATCTAGCTCATTCCAGAACTTCTCCTTCTCCTCAAACTCACATCCCACCCTGCGGGTTATAGCCACTGACAACATCAAGCATCACACCTTCCATTTCCAGTTTCAGACTCATAAGTCAGACATTCTTTTCTCCTCCAGAAAATTCTTATCAAACTCCTCCAAGATAGCTCCTACTCCATTTCTCTTCTTGTCAGTGCCATGATAGTGCAACATGAAGCTTACTTCTAAGCTTCTAGCCTTACTACTTTTCCAACTGGTCTCCTGGACACACAGTATATCCACTTTCCTTCTCTGCATCATGTCGACCAACTCTCTACCTTTTCCTGTCATAGTCCCAATATTCAAAATCTCTACTCTCAGTCCCAGACTCTTGCCTTTCCTTTTCTCTCTCTGTTTCCAAACACGCCTTTCTCCTCTCCTTTTTTGACCTGCAGTCGCCCAGTTTCCATTGGTTCCCCGTAGGTCATCGATACCAATGGCGGTCACTATTAACCCTGGCGTCGACCGATCCGGTATTATCTGGTTATTATGTTTGATTCGCATGTTTGGTTTTGGCCTAAGTTTTACGCCAGATTCCCTTCCTGACGCAACCCTCTGCATTTACCCGGGCTCGGGACCGGCTCAGAGAGACACTTGCCCATGCCCCTGCTGAAGCTGGTTCAGGGAAACACTGGTCCATGCCGCCCTGAGGCTGCATTAGTTGATGAGAGACCTAGGCAAATGAGATAGCAAAACATACTATACCATTAGTGGATTAGAGACATAGGCAAATGAGATAGTTAATCATACTAGAGCAGTGTTGCAGGCAAAGCAAGGACAGTGGGCGAATTTGGAATACTGTGGAAAGAAGAACGCTGAAGTGGAGAGCCTTGGAGAGCATAGAGGCTAATCGAATTAGATTAATCATAGTAGCTACGTGTGTTGTGTTGCGATCACCCCAGAAAGTAAAGCATTGGTTGGGCGAGGACGATGCCTGTCTTTGTGTTCTGGGTTGGGCATGCTAAGACATACTTTATATGGGCAAAAGTATTTTCTCACCTGCCTTGACTTGCATATGAGCTTAAGTGACATCCCATTCCTAATCCATAAGGTTCAATATGACGGTTTTCTCTTTGTAGCTAGAGTAGCTTCAACTCTTCAGTGAAGGCTGACCACAAGGTTCAAGAGTCTGTTTAAGGGAATTTCTGACCATTCGTCCAGAAGTGCATTTGTGAGGTTACACACTGATGTTGGACAAGGCGGCCTGGCTCTCAGTCTCCGCCCTGATTAATCCCAAAGGCATTCTGTCGGGTTGAGGTCAGGACTTTGTGCAGGCCAGTCAAGTTCATCCTCAAAAGACCCTGTCATCCATGTCTTTATGGACCTTGCTGGCGCATAGTCATGTTGGAAAAGGAAGGGGCCAGCTCCAAACTGTTCCCACAAATTTGGGAGCATGGAATTGTCCAAAGTGTCTTGGTGTGCTCATTGCTTTTAGAATTTCTTTCACTGGAACTAAGGGGCAAAGCCAACTCCTGAAAAACAACCCCACACCATAATCACCCCTCCACCAAACCTCACACTTGGCACCATGCAGTCAGACAAATACTGTTCCAACCCGACTCTTCCATCAGATT
The DNA here is from genome assembly GCF_037954325.1 of Fistularia commersonii. NCBI lineage: Eukaryota > Metazoa > Chordata > Actinopteri > Syngnathiformes > Fistulariidae > Fistularia > Fistularia commersonii. Next base: position 7,033,328 of record NC_141288.1, read on the forward strand.
GCCATATGGAGAAGCACAATTCGTCACTCCAGAGAACGCGCCTCCACTGCTCTAGAGTCCAGTGGTGGCATGCTTTACACCACTACATTCCATGCTTTGCATTGCACTTGGTTATGTGTGGCTTGAATGCAGCTCCTCGGCCATGAAAACCCATTCTATGAAGCTCTCTGTGCACTGCTCTTGAGCTAATCTGAAGGCAACATGAATTTTGGACGTCTGTAGTGATTGCCTGCAGACAGTTGGTGACCTCTTTGCACTGTGCGCGTCAGCATCTGCCGAACCTGCTCCATCAGTTTACATGTCCTACCACTTTGTGGCTGAGTTTCTGTAGTTCCCAAACACTCCCATGTTCTTAAAATACTGATGACAGCTAGGTGTGGAATATTTAGGAGCAAGGAAATTTCACGATGCATGCCTAGGTGCTTGATTTTATATGCCTGTGGCCATTGAAGTGATTGGAACACCTGATTCCGATTATTTGGATGGTTGAGTGAATACTTCATATAGTGCATATTGACAGGGTGTAAGGTTTGTCTTTACCAGGGGTGATACACCTGGCATCATAACCAGGTCTTGAAATGTTTGGTAGCAGCAGTGGAATAAAAGTGTCTGGTGAAATAAATTCTGTAGTTGGTAGTAGGGGGTTAGGCAGATTTATATTTGTACATGAGGCAGAAAAAGGTCCAACTCCAATTAGTCCAACTCCAATAATCTCTTGTAACTGGTCACCACGTTTGTACACAACTCAGGGATTTCGGCCAATTCCTCTGAACAGGCAGTCTCTAAATCTATCAGATATCTTGGGTGCCACTTGGAAACTCTGGTAAACTTGGTCTAGAGCAGCGCTTCTCAATTTTTTTTGCCCCCTTAGCAAGAAGAAAACAATTCACGCCCCCCCACACACTCTCCGCCGCAACTTCAAATGATATCATTTGTCGATAAAATTGTTATCAATACACCTCTGCATAAAATTATATCCTTACTAACATTAAACAAAACAAAAAAGTAATAAATATACCGGTAGTTCAACTTACAACAAAGAATAACTTTATTAACATTGCTTTTAAGTCTTTCCTTGCCTCCCACTGTAGTCACAATGAAGCCAAGCGCTACATACACTTCGTCATATTTCCTCGTCTTAGCTTTCGGGTAACTTTCTTTTGTCTCATTATCTTCGTCTCTCTCTGCACTTCGCCTGCTTGGTGCAAAAAAAAAAACCCTACACCATAGAGCTAATACTCCCTCCGCACACTCTGACAAAGTGAGCGCCGCTGCCAACTACTGTAGTGGATGTGCAATTTTCACTTTATTCTAGTGCGGCAAAAAAACACCATGTTCCCCAGGGCATCGCACCAGACCCCACTATTTCAGAAAAACTGAACTATAGTAACCATTGAGCTATATTAAGAATCTCAATTAGCCCAATAGGAAATTAACACTCAGTTGCAATAACACAGGTCAACATATTCAACATAGGTCACGTAAAATGAAACATAAAGTGAATATACAGTTCTACAGTTACCAAAATCTTGCTAGCTTGAATATAGCTTGAATATACAGTCATGGCCAAAAGTTTTGAGAATGATACTTTCACAAAGTCAGTTCCTTCAGGGTTTATAGGTGATTGCCAGATGTTTCTATGGTTGTGTCATTCTCAAAACTTTTGGCCATGACTGTATATTCAAGCTCAGTTAACTACTCTCTGATTTACTCTGCTTATTGGTTTAGGCCAGATACCTGGCGTCTTTTCTTAGATGTAAGTTCATCAATGTCTGGGGTCAGGCTCTGAGCTGAGGAAATCCTCAGGTCAGTGTGAAAGTACTCATCAGTGAGTCAACTTCTGTGAGATATTTTCTTCACCTCCATCATTGAGGACAGTTGTTGACATAGATATGTGCTGCCGAACATTGAGAGCATTTGAGCAGCCTGGGCACGCAATTAGGGCATTGTGTCAGGGAGGAAACTTGGAAACTGCACAGCACCAACAGAGTCATATTTTGATCTGAGCATTTCATTACATTGGAGTTGAATTCGCTTAATTTGGAGACAGGTTGGTGAGCTTTCCACGCTGATCGCAAAATTGCTACTAAGCAGTTCAAAACTCCCCTTCTGAGCCTCATAGCCGGCAAATCGCTTGCTCCGCACACAAAACAAACAGTTCTGTCCTCTATATTTGTGAACAGATAATCTGCCACCACCTTGAAAGCTCCTGTTGGGAGCTTTCAAGGTGGTGGAATTAATTTTCCCAGTATGACTATAGCATGGTCGTTAATGACTGTCTAGAGAAAAAAGGAGCGCTTGCGGGTTCAACTGCGCGCCAACATACTAACAAAACATTGTGGGATTTGTAGTATAGTGGTACATGCCTGGGGCCAGCTTTAATGCACATTTGATATAATCTTGCGGGCCAATTATAATTACACTGTGGGACAAATTTGGCCCGCGGGCTTGAGTTTAACGTATGTGCTGTAGGTCATTGGTAGTTGTTGTTAACCCGGGCCTCAAACGATCCAGTATGATCTGGTTATTCTGATTGATTTGCATGTTTAGGTTTGGCAAAGTTTTACGCCGGATACCCTTCCTGACACAACTGTCTGAATTTATCCGGGTTCAGGGCTGCATTAACCGGCTCAGGGAGACACTGGGCCCTTACCTCTCCAAGGCTTGCTCGGGGAGATACCCGCCCGTTCCAACCTGATATTGCATTAATAAATACTTGAAATAAATATTGAGTACAATTTCACATTTTTTTAACAAGTCATATTAGTGATATAAAGATGTCTAAATGAGAAAAATAGTATTAAAATGTAATTTCATATTGTTGTTGAATTAATTATTCATTTAGTTTAATAGCACTGTTGCTTTAGGAGGTGGTAGATCTATCAGCAAATCATATTTCTGACAGAAGTTTTGTTCCAGAAGGTAGGAGAGAAAAAAAAGAAAAAAACACCGATATAGAAAGTCACGTTGTTGAGTTGATCGAGTCAGTGAACAAAGAAAGGAACAGATATTAAGAATTTCTGACATTTATTTTATCTTTCAAGGTGTTTTATTTAATGTTCTATGTTGATAGACTGTGGTTACTTTGAACATATTCCTGCTAAGTTAGGACTGTATTGCAGGAGAAACGGTGAACTGTGGAGCCCATGCCTCCCGCCCATGGATATGAAGGCTTGATGGCGAGCCACCAGAGCCTCGACTTGACTGGATGTGACATCGGTAGGAGAACCTCCCTACTCTTCTGTGTTCTTTGCTTTTGGGGAATGTGGATTTTGAACTGCAAAGCCGATAGTACAGTTTTTCCAACTGTCTACCAAGAGTGGATCTCAACACAGTCTTAAGAAGAGATAGCTTTGGTTTCACTTGCAAACTTGCATTTACTTTATAAAGGACTGATTCAGTAGCAAGATTTTGGTAACTATAGAACTGTATATTCACTTTATGTTTCATTTTACGTGACCTATGTTGAATATGTTGACCTGTGTTATTGCAACTGAGTGTTAATTTCCTATTGGGCTAATTGAGATTCTTAATATAGCTCAATGGTTACTATGGTTCAGTTCTTCTGAAATAGTGGGGTGTGGTGCGATGCCAGAGGGGGCACGTGTGACCCTGGGGAACATGGTGTTTTTTTGCCGCACTAGAATAAAGTGAAATTGCACATCCACTACAGTAGTTGGCAGCGGCGCTCACTTTGTCAGAGTGTGCGCAGGGAGTATTAGCTCTATGGTGTAGGGTTTTTTTTTTGCACCAAGCAGGCGAAGTGCAGAGAGAGACGAAGATAATGAGACAAAAGAAAGTTACCCGAAAGCTAAGACGAGGAAATATGACGAAGTGTATGTAGCGCTTGGCTTCATTGTGACTACAGTGGGAGGCAAGGAAAGACTTAAAAGCAATGTTAATAAAGTTATTCTTTGTTGTAAGTTGAACTACCGGTATATTTATTACTTTTTTGTTTTGTTTAATGTTAGTAAGGATATAATTTTATGCAGAGGTGTATTGATAACAATTTTATCGACAAATGATATCATTTGAAGTTGCGGCGGAGAGTGTGTGGGGGGGCGTGAATTGTTTTCTTCTTGCTAAGGGGGGCAAAAAAAATTGAGAAGCACTGCTCTAGACCAAGTTTACCAGAGTTTCCAAGTGGCACCCAAGATATCTGATAGATTTAGAGACTGCCTGTTCAGAGGAATTGGCTAAAATCCCTGAGTTGTGTATGTGTCTTATCCACTTTTTCTACTACAAAACATGGTCTGTTAATAGTTGAAATGTTGGATTTTTAATTGAATGAAATTATAATTTTTGGTTATTTCGTTCTTTGCTTTGAAAAAGATTTGAAAGGATACAGGAAGAGACACGCATATTTATTTATTTATTTAAATAACAAATTAATACCAGTGATTTGTCCTTTATATCGAATTTAATTTCTCCTGTGTTTGTAATATCAAGCTTTGGTTGTTCCAGATTGTGTTTAAGCAAAACTAAAGTTTGTTCCCACATAAAAAGGTTAAATATTACACATCAGTTGCAGTTCATCTGTCAGGATCTCCTCTCGGCAGCCGAGAGGAGACACGGCTGGGTCCCAATTGAGAATTAGCGCCAGCTGCAGCAGCGGCCAGCTGCTGCTAATCAACGTGTGTTAAAGAGCAGCGGCAGCGTTCTGCCTGGCGCCGGAGAATTGTGACTCTTCACCTAACCCTGTTGCTCAGCCCACTGTTGCCCCCCTCATCTTGTCATAGAAATAAAGAGATCTGATCTGATTCCAGCCTTGGTGGTGTGGTTCCCTGCCTGAGTCCGCCTGACCTGTGACATCATTTTTCAATAAACAATCGAGTTTGGCCCGTGACTTACTTTCATTGCTTAATTTTGTCCCAATGTGAATTTCAGTTTGACACCCCTGACCTACAAGGAACCAATGGAAACTGGACTACTGTAGGTCAAAGGAGGAGAGGAGGAAGGCGTGTTTGGAAGCAGAGAGAGAAGAGGAAAGGCAAGAGTCTGAGACTGAGAGTAGGAGCTTTGAATATTGGGACTATGGCAGGAAAAGGCAGAGTTGGTTGACATGATGCAGAGGAGGAAAGTGGATATACTGTGTGTCAAGGAGACCGGTTGGAAAGGTAGTAAGGCTAGAAGTTTAGAAGCAGGCTTAAGTTGTACTATCATGGTACTGACAAGAGGAGAAATGGAGTGGGATTTATCTTGAACGAGGAGTTTGTTAGGAATGTTCTGGAGGTGAAAATAATGTCAGATAGACTTATGAGTCTGAAATTGGAAATTGAAGGAGTGATGTTATTAGTGGCTATGCCCCACAGGTGTTGTGTGAGTTAGAGGAGAAGGAGAAGTTCTGGAATGAGCTAGATGAAGTGACGCAGAATATCCCCAGAGATGAGAGAGTGGTAATTGGAGCATACAACGTGCATTTTGGTGCAGGAAATAGAAAGGATGAACAAGTGATGGGTAGATTTGGTATACAGAATAGACACAGAGGGAAAGATGGTGGTAGATTTTGCAAAAAGGATAAAAATGTCTGTGGTGAACACTTTTTTCCAGAAAAGACAGGAATATAGGTTAACTTATAAGAGTAGACGTAAGAACACGCAGGCAGACTACATCTTGTATAGACAAGGTAGCCTGAAAGAGATCAGTGACTGCAAAGTCGTTGTAGGTGAGAGTGTATACCTGGGACAAAGGCAGAGCAGAGGAAAAAGTGGTGGAAGCCGAAAAGGGAGGAGTGTTGCATGGTTTTCAGGAAGGAATGAAGAAAGGCTCTGTGTGGTTCGGGAGAGCTTCCAGATAATTGGACATCAACAGCTAGTGTTATCAGGGAGACAGGTAGGAGAGTGCTTGGTGTGTCATCTGGAAAGAAAGTAGATAAGGAGACTTGGCGGTGGAATGAGGAAGTGCAGGAGTAAAAACAAAGAAAGCAGTTAGTAAAGAAGAAGTGGGATACTGAAAGGACTGAAGAGACCAGACAGGAGTACAGGGAGATACAACGTAAGGTAATTTTTCAACTACACTATTTATGACGTGTCCCAAGGCCCAGTCCAAGACACACCTGGGAAACCTGGCTGCCCACTTCTGAAGAGTGTGAAAAACAACTCCTTATTGGGAAGTAACCTTGACCATTGACCAAGTGGTATAAATCATCCATTGTCCCTCAGAGTGGGGCAGAATCTTTCTCATCTACACATCCGACAGGACGCGCCTCAGCGGATGTCTAGGGAGGGCGAACGTTCCCCTCAGGTGACATTCATTCGGGCCAGGGATATCTCGTAAGTTTATTTCATGACCTCTAATAAACCACTCATTGCCTAATCAGTTCCTGGCAGTATTGATGTCTTTCTTGGATAGCATCTAAACACACCAGGACCACAAAGTCTTGTCCTGTGGCGGAGGCCATAAAAACAGACAAATTGGTGACCCCGATGTGACCATCTTGTTGTGATCATCAAACGACGTGATGGTCAGCTAAGGTGATCCTCCTGATGTGATTCTCAGTGGGAGAAAAGCAGGCTCAAAAGTATTCAAGGACGGAAACCGTCGATTCCAAACAGCTGGCACAACTAAACTATCAGTTTCCTTTTCTAAAAACTGCAATTGGATATTTCAAATTATTGGAATTGATGGGTGACCATAATCTGATACAGAATAGAGCCTGAAATTGGGAAAGAAATAAAAAGAAATTGGAAAATTGATCAGATAAAAGAAGAAGAGAAATCGGAACTGGTTGAGCAAAGTGGAGAGGGGGGACATTGTGTGGGATCGATAGATATAGAAAGAAAGAAGTCGAGGTTAAGAGTCGAGGACTCCCGGAGAACGGTGATTAATCTGTAAACAGTCGAGGTTTGGAAAACCTCCGGGACACTGAGAAATGAGTCAGTGGGAGTTGATAACTTCACCTAACAGAGTATCGGACATAGTGAGACAAAAACCCATCCTTGCCGTTAGTGTTCAAGATACCCCCTTTGAGGAAAGGAGGAGGTGATTTGATGTAGGATAAGTCGAGGTTAGGAGAACCTCTGAGACACTGTGGAAAAAGACAGTGGGAGTCGAGGACTCCACCTAGTGGATCAAAGGAACTGATCGCACCATGTGGATTGCTAGTGTTTAAGATACAGTTCCCATTATTATAGTAAATGTTTGATTTTGTGCTTGTGTGAATGCTATGCTGAGCCACTGAAGGTAGTTGGTCAGTGGATACCTCGAGTGGGTAAATGAAGATGACAGCCTGCTGGAGTAAGCAACAGATTGTTTCCGTTTTTGTGGCTCCTGCCACGGGACCGGACTTTGTTGTTCCAGTGTGTTCAGATTATCATTCAGGGAAAAACATCACAACGACCAGGAACTAATCAAGCAAGAATGGTTTATTCAAAGTCAGGAAAATTCACTTACAAGATATCCTGGGCCTGAATGAATGTCACCCCACGAGGATTGTTCAGCTCCTCTGATCGATTACGCGTGAGGGGTGTAAGTGGAAGAATACGGTGTAGTGCATTCCTTGACATCACGTGATGAGGTCTCGCAGTTACATTTTGACAGTCTTTGCAATTGATACTGAAATATTGGTGTTGGGTAGGAGATTCTACAATTTGAGGTAGGGAATTTTGCAAGTCCCTCTCGTGCAGCCAGTCGAGGCAGGTCAGGCCAGGCCTCACCTGGCATTTTGGAAAGAAAAAAAAGTAAAATGAAAAAATAATTTGAATGGTTCTATTTATTCTGTGATTTGTACAATAAAGTTATTTTCAACCTAACTTCACCATTTTAGTTGTTTTTTTTTCAAAATTGCTGAAAAAAAAAAAATCACATTTAGCGTTTAAATATGAAGAAGAGCTGTGCGGTGACGCGGCAGCCAGCGGAGCCCACTATGGATTGGGCAATAACTGTGCTACCATACTATGCGGCTCAGACCGTATTGCCGTCTCTGTGGATGTCACTATTAAGATTTTCAAACACTTCAAGCACTAATATATGAACTAAATTTCCATACTTTAGCTGATGTGTATAATTTTTTTCAAGACACACCAAGTGAGGCACGCAGTCATGGGCCCTCATGGTAGGGGGCATTGGTGATCCCAGGGGAGCCTTTTTACAACTTGGCTAAAGAACAATAGAATTTGCAATAGCAAGCTATTGTAAACAGTTAGCAAGTCAAGTGCAGCCACCCAGTCATTTTTTCCTCTTGCTTGGCTTTATTTCCAAAATGCAGGATTACATACTGCAAGAATTTTCTAAACTGGACTTTCAGTCAAAGCAGGAGATAATAAGTGAGGGAAGACTGATGCCGGGGCTAATGGATTTGCTTCAGACCAGGGGACGGAAGACTCTGTCTTTTCAAACGGCGTGGTGCACACGAAAAGGCTGGCTGAGTGGATGTCCAGTAAGAAAGCGCCTTTTCTGCTTTTCCTGCATTCTTTTCTCAAATTCTGACAATCCAACATGAGCAGTCGGCCATTCACATTCAAAGTCAAATCAAGCTAAAAACATTCGAGATTTCCAGCATAGATTTGGCTTTGAATGAACAGCAAAGACTTAACATCAGCGTTCACAATACTACTAAGGTAAAGGAAAGGTAAAGGCCGCATGGACTTCATTTATACGTAAAGGTAAGTGATAATAATGCTTTTTTAATGTGCTTTTTTCTATGCTACAGTTTGTATATGTAAAGAATGCTGATATGATATTTTAAACAAAACACGTTAACTTCTGCCAATAAAATGGTGAATAAGCTACACCATAGGGTTCATATGTTTGTAAATCTGACTGATGACGTCAGTGCCTCACCAGCCATGAAACTCACCACACGTCACTGAGATGAACTATTGGTAATGCTGAACGAGACAGAGGAGGAAGCCCCCCCAAACGGAGATAGAACAAAGCTCTTGGATAGGCATGGACCCTGACCGACTAAAGCAGCTACAAGAATTGAGCATTCCATAGGAAAAGTCGGTTTGGGCAGAACATGGAGCAATAAAAAAATGATGAAGGGCTGTGGAAGACACCTGCGGGAGAAATGGTGTTCCCTTTGGAAGCCGCACAATAGGTAATTCAAGAAACTCATGGCCTAACTCGTGTGCAAAGAAGAAACAGTAAGGGGGCTCAGGGGTTGGTGGTTGCCATATTTGAAACAATAGGTCAAAGAAACATTGGATGGGTGCATACTATGTGGCAGACACAACCCTAAACCAGGACTGAAGACAAAGAAAGGTCTGTTTCCACGACCAAACGCTCTAGGACACACAATAGTGGGCATCAATATATGTTGGTAAAAGTGGACGCCTTCTGAGGGTGGGTAGAAGCATTCCCCACCAAGAAGGAAGATGCCAGCTGTGTGATCAAAGCTTTGATCCAACATTACGTGCCGTACCACAGGTTCCCTAGAGAAATACGGTCTGACAATGGCACACATTTCAAGAATGAACATCAAGACAGGTAGAATCGCATTTTGGTATCAGACACAAGTATGTGTCGACTCCAAATAGACTTCTGTGATATTATAAAATGCGGAAGAGCCGAGACCGAGTGGAGGGGGTATGATGTCTGGATGTCAATCATTCCACCCATTGAGTTAGATGTTACCACATACGTCCCATGGTGGGGAACAATTTATTAGACCACACGGCCAAGTGGTTGGAGAGCCAACCCTTCAACTAAAAAGGGAAAGCTATCCAACAGCGAATATTCTTAATAAGAACACAAGCGCAGAAGTGCTCAGGGGGAGGAATTCACCTACTGTTGCTATCAATTTTTAATATCACCGCCAACCCATACACAAAAAGGTCACGAGACTACGGAGCTGCCGATTTTCCAAGATGTGTGGGGCAGGAGGATAAAAATTCATTCTATCTGCTCATTGGTGTTGACGTCAAGGATTCTGTCGGATTGCTAAAAGTAATGATCCTGAATCCCCCTCCAACCACCTCCGTCACTAAGCCACCCCTTGTGGGGGGCTATTCCCAAGGCTGAGCGGTCGTTAGTTGCCATGCCCCAAAAAATCCTTTGGAAGTAATCAAATTTGAAGTTGGAGTGGCAAAGGAAAATGAATGGCTGGCCAATGCTATACTAGGAGCTAGGGTATTTACGAACGAAGCATGTATTTACTGTCGCGATAACAAACCCCAAGTATTGACGGTCTCCTCGTTTTCGAAGAAAATGTATCAATGGTGAGTGCTAGACTTACATAATGAAAAAGGATTCCCGTTCCTGCTCAGGAACAAATCAGCAATCTGTGGGAAGATAACTGTCACGACTCATCAGGTCCCCGGACAAGCGGCACAGCAATTATCCTCCACACCTGGTGACCACGCCGCACCAGGGAACAATCCTGATAATCAGGCCGGAGTATAAAGGCGGACCCAAAGTTTCAGTCATTCAGTCAGTTTCAGTCAATGCTACTTGTGTGGAACATCCTGGACTGAAAGCCCATTAAACTACCTGCACTACATACCTGTGTCTGTCCTCCTGGGGGAAACCGTAACAGAAGATCAGACCTGGTATGGAGCCCACAAGCACTCCAACACCCCAGCCTCCACAAGTCATGCTGCACCACTGACCAGCCTGGCTACGTACTCCGACTCCCCGGAGAGCTGTCGGGGATTCCTCCTCCAATGCTCTCTGAGGTTTGAGATGCAGCCCGCTCTGTTCCCCACGGAGAGGTCGAAAATTGCCTACATCATCTCCCCCCTGTCGGGCAAGGCCCTCCAATGGGCTGAGGCTATCTGGAATTCCCCGGGCACGGTGACAGCCACTGTGCAGAACTTCGTGGACCATTTCAAAGAGGTCTTCGGCCTTCCCGATGGGGATTCCTCACTTCAGGCCCGACTTTACCACCTCCGCCAGGGAAAGCAGCCTGTCATGGAGTACGCCTTGCAGTTCCGGACGCTAGCAGCCGCCAGTGGATGGAACGAGGCAGCCCTTCTGACAGCGTTTCCGCAAGGCTTGAACCCCTCCTTGCGACTTATGATGGCACCATGGGGCTGGAAGAAGTTCATCCAACTGGCAATCAGGGTATCTCATTGCAGAGAGGCCTGTTTCTCTGGCCCAGGAAGATCTACTACCGCCACAGGGCCATCCCTCAACCCTCCGGAGCAAGCAGAAGAGACCAGGGAAGTGGATGCCCTCGATTATCCGCCTACGAGAGACGCAGACCTCCAAGACCCCTGGTGGGCGCAGTGACTTCCCCCAAAGCCCATTTAAGGCCGTTGACTATCTCAGCCCAGCTTTGCGTATCTGACTTGACCCACCAGGTACGAGCTCTCCTCGACTCCGGCTCGGCAGGGAACTTCATCTCCGGTGCACTCTGCCGACAGCTGCAAATTCCTTGGATCCCATGTTCCCCCACCTTCATCGTGCGATCGGTGATGGGAAAACCTCTCTCTCCCAGGCGAGTCAACTCGCAGACCTCTTCCCTGCAGCTTAGAATAGGGGTCCTGCATGTTGAGGACATTTCGTTTCATGTCCTGGAGGAATCCCAGATAGATCTGGTGTTAGGCAGACCTTGGTTGATAGCGCATGAGCCTGCGGTTTCCTGGGTCACTGGGGAAATCTTACGCTGGGGTGAGATCTGCAAGGGGAGATGTTTTCCCCAACTCCCTCTGACAAGAGTAGTACCCCTCAATGCCATATCAGTGGAAAGCCCCAAACAAGACCACGGGGCCCAGATCCCCCCTCAGTATGCCGACTATCAGGATGTATTCAGCCCCCAACGAGCCACTGCACTGCCTCCACATCGTCCCTGGGACTGTGCGATAGATCTTCTTCCAGGCCATCCCCTACCAAACGGAAAGATCTACCCTCTCTCCCAGAACGCGCGGCCATGGAGACCTATGTAGAGGAATCCCTGCGCCGGGGCTGTATCTGACCATCAAAGTCCCCTGCTGCCTCGCCATTCTTCTTCATCACAAAGAAGGATGGAAGATTAAGGCCCTGTGTGGACTACCGGATCCTGAACCAAGCCACCGTCAAGTTCCGATATCCTCTTCCTTTGGTGCCGGCAGCCTTGGGGCCAAAATATTCACCAAACTGGACCTCCGTAGCGCCTACAACCTGGTGCGCATCAGAAGAGGGGATGAGTGGAAGACGGTTTTTGTAACCCTCTCTGGTCACTGGGAATACCAGGTCATGCCATATGGCCTAGCCAATGTCCCTTCCGTGTTCCAAGGCTTCATGAACGAAATATTCCGGGATCTCCTCCAGAAATTTGTGGTAGTTTACATCGATGACATCCTGATCCACTTCCCAGATCTGTCCAGCCACAGTCACCATGTCACCCAGGTCCTCACCAGGCTTCGTAAAAACCAGCTGTTTCTCAAGGCAGAGATATGCCTTTCATCAGACCACAGTCCAGTTCCTCGGCTACAACCTCCATCCTCAAGGAGTGAGTATGGACGCAGACAAGGTCAGTGCCATCCATTCATGGCCGCAACCCCAGACCATCAAGCAACTCCAGAGGTTCCTGGGGTTTGCCTATTTCTACCGACGGTTCATTGATAACTTCAGCCGACTGGCTATGCCACTCACCCCCCTGTTGCGCGGCCAACCTAAACACCTTCTATGGAACCCAGCCGCTGCACAAGCCTTCACGGACCTCAAGAAGGCCTTCACGACCGCCCCTCTGCTGTGTCGACGCTTCGACTACCAGGGTGGGAGCAGTCCTGTCCCAACCCCATGGTAAGCCGGCCCGCCTTCAACCCTGTGCCTTCTTTTCAAAAAAGAGGAGTTCAGCGGAGAGCAATTACAATATTAGCAATAGAGAGCTTCTGGCCATCAAGCTGGCTTTGGAAGAGTGGCGCCACTGGCTTGAGGGAGCGAAATACCCGTTCACGGTGCTAACTGACCACAAGAGCTTGCAGTACCTGCGCCAAGACAAGAGGTTAAACCCCTGCCAAGCTAGATGGGCCCTCTTCTTCACCTGATTTCAGTTCCACATCCGATATCACCCAGGCACTCTCAATGGGTGGGCCGACACTCTTTCGCGAGTTCACTCCCCTGAAAACGCCCCGGAGGAACCAGAGAAAATTCTGCCAGACAGTGTGCTCGTGAACCCCATCCGGTGGAGTCTGGATGAGGAAATCTGAGAAGCAGCAGTGTCTGACCCCGCACCACCCAACACTCCGACCAACCGCACCGGTGTACCACAAACCATCCGGGAATCTGCGCACACAGCGCCAGGTACTGGGCATCCAGGAATGAGTGCGACACAGAACATACTTAAAGAAAAATATTGGTGGCCAGGAATGCCGAGACATCAGAAGATTTGTCAGACAATGCCCCGATTGTGCCATGGCAAAAACCCCGCGTCACCTACCAGCAGGGAAACTGGAACTCCGACCAATCCCAAATAGACCCTGGTCCCATCTCGGTATTGATTATGCCACTGACCTTCCCCCCTCCAAGGGATATACAAGTATCCTAGAGGTCGTAGATCGATTCTCTAAGGCATGCAAGTTGATCCCTATGAGGGGAGTCCCTACGGCATCAGAGACTGCAAAAGCCCTCTTCAACCAGGTCTTCCGGCACTTTGGACTGCCGGAGGACATAGTCTCGGACCGAGGGCCGCAGTTCGTATCCAGGTTTTGGCAAGCGTTCCTTCGCCTACTGGGGGTGACCGTGAGCCTGTCGTCTGGGTACCATCCCCAAAAAAATGGGCAAACGGAACGCAAAATACAAGAGGTTAGCCGCTACCTCAGGACTTACTGCCGGCGCCACCCGGCGAACTGGAGTCAATTCCTTCCCTGGGCAGAGTATGCCCAGAATTCCCTCCAGCAGCCAACCACCGGGTTAACCCCTTTCCAGTGCATGCTCGGCTACCAACCACCCCGGTTTCCTTGGACAAGAGAATCCTCGGAAGTCCCGGCTGTCAATCAGTGGTTCAGGGAGAGCGAGAGAGTGTGAGCCAGAGCTCACCGGCACTTGCAAGAAGCTCTAGGCTGCCGTCGCCATGCGGATGCCCACTGATCACAGGCACCCACTTATGCCGTGGGGCAGAAGGTGTGGCTCTCAACGCGGGACCTTCGAATGAAACACCCCTGCAAAAAACTCGGGCCGAAATACATCGGTCCGTTCAGGATCTCCCACCAGATCAATTCGGTTACCTTTCGCCTACAGCTCCTACCAGAATATAAAATTCACCCAGTATTTCATGTGTCTGTTAAAACCGCGCCATTCATCTGACTCTTCTTCCGCCGCAGACCCTGGGGTTGCTGTGCCTCCTCAACCTGGTTGACTGGGAGGGGTACGACACTGTGGTGACACTGTGGGAAGATAACTGTCACAACTCATCAGGTCCCCGGGCAAGCGGCAGAGCAATTATCCTCCGCACCTGGTGACCATGCCGCACCAGGGAACAATCCCGATTCTCAGGCCAGAGTATAAAGGCGGACCCAAAGTTTCAGTCATTGTCTGATCTCGTTAGTATGAGCATTGTCTTCAACGCCACTTGTGTAGAACATCCTGGACTGAAAGCCCATTAAACTACCTGCAATCCTACGTACCTGTGTCTGTCCTCCTGGGGGAAACCATAACAATATGTTTTGGATTTTTCCGTAAGTTTTAAGGATTTTTTTTTTAAATTCAAAATCGTTTATGAAGAAATTAAAATTTGGGCAACATTTTTGCATTCTGTTTTTGTGAATGAAGAACTTTGCCAGGCCTAAAATAACATTGACACAGAGTTCATCTCTTATGTTGCTTAAAAGTAAACCAAATGTTATATCATCTCTTGAGAAGGAAACTGGTGACGATGGAAAATTATCTTTAACCCATTTACGAGTTTTAGCCCAAAAGCCCTGTACTTTTTCGCATGAGAAAAATATATGGTCAGTGGTTTCAATGTTGTCTTTACAAAATGTACCAATATTATCTTCAAAATTAAAGCATATCCTCAATAATTCCTTAGATGAGTAGATGTCATTCAAAATTTTGAAGTGAGTCTCTTGCCTTGGGGGGTATGGGTAGAGTCAGATACATAGTTCGCAGCTTGGCAATCGATTCCTTATCAAACTTATTTAAAATATTATTTTTGTTTTGACGTCCAGGGAAAAAGTTTCCTGTGAAACATTTCCTAATAAAGGAGTTGCTGCACTTTCTCTCCAGAATTGAGATTCCCTGGAGTGACAGTTGGGGTAACTGTGGTTGTATGGTTTGGTGCATCATATTTTTGGTCAGGAGTACAAATTGCCGAGGCAGTGCATTTAGTAACTTTATGAACTCTAATATGGGAGGGTTAAATCTGTATGTAGTACAGAACTGTTCATAGTCTAGAAGACTGCCATTGTCATCCATCAAGTCAATTATTGACCATATACCTTTCTCAAACCATTCCTTGTAAAACAGAGATTTGTTGCCATGCAGTACATATCTATTGTTCCAAATTATTGTACTGTGTGCTGAGAAATTGTGTACATATATCATATATCATATATCATAATAATATTTGTCTATGGAACTCTGAAAATTTGCCAGGAATCTTGTTGATATCAAAGTCAGAGATAAGCAGAAGACTTAGGCCGCCGACTTTGTTGAATAAGTAGTTTGGAGTACAATACCAGAAAGAATGAATGATGATGTTTGATCCAGGATTTCAACCAGTTCACCTTCAATGTCCCATTCAGGCAGTCCAACTCTATCACTTTCAGCCCTCCTTCACTTGTTTCTTTCACCATATGTGATTTTTTTAGATGGTGTGGTCTGTTCCTCCAGATAAAGTTGAAATTTATTTTGGTTAATAGATTTTATGAGTTGATTTGGAGCAGCATTGGAATACACTGGGTATATACATCTGGATAAACGTTCCATTTTAGTCAAATATATCCGGCCTAATATTGATAAATCTCTTTGGAGCCATATATTCAATTTAGCTTTACTTTAATTCAGTTTAGATTCAATGCTCTTGGATTGATTTAACTTTTGGTCCTTAGATAGGAAAATGCTCAAGAATTCTATTTCTGATTTAATAGGAACATTGCTGATTTCCTTTAGTGGCGAGTCATGCAGCGCAAGAAGTTCGCATTTCTTTAAGTTTAATGACAATTCTGAAGCCTTGGAGAAGATTTTAATTTTTTCAACGCTTATTGGGACTTGAGGTTCATTTTTCAAAACTAAGGTTGTGTCATCTGCCAGCTGGCTAATAACAATTTCTGTCCCCAACACGTCTAACGTTGGGGAGATATCGTTGCTATTTTTCACATAAACGGCTAGCATTTCGATAGCAAGTATAAATAAATAGGGTGAGATGGGGCAACCTTGGGGGATTCCCACATCAACATGGAAGCTCGGAGTGGTGCCGCTTGGCAGGGTGACACAGCTATGAATATTCTCATAGAGCCTACGGATCACATTCCCGAATTTTAAACCAAATCCAAAATGTTCGAGCGTCGCTATGATAAATGGATGTTCGACCGAGTCAAAGGCTGTATAAAAGTCCAAGAAGAATATGAAGCCATTATCTTCGATGAGGTCTCTGTATTCTATGATGTCCATGACAAGCCTTATATCATTGTGGATTGATCGTCCTTTCAGAAAGCCCGATTGTGTCTCTGCAATAATGTCTGAGATTCCTGATTGGAGCCAGGAAACTAAGATGTCGGTAAACAGTTTATAATCCGAATTTCTGAGTGATGGGTATTCTGTTTTCAATAAGACGAGGGTGATTACCGGACTTGGGGATGGAAATGATAGCCCCATGTCTCATTGTCGTCGGAAGTGACCAAGTTTCAAAGATTTCCAGTAAATCCTGATAGAGGAGTTCCCTTATATCCTCCCAGAAGTGTCTGAAGAAGTCTCCTGCGAGACCATCTGAACCCGGATGTCAGGATCTCCTCTCGGCAGCCGAGAGGAGACACGGCTGGGTTCAATTCGTAATCGGCGCCAGCTGCAGCAGCGGACGCTAATCAAGAGCCCTATAAAGGGCAGCGGCCCGCTCTGCCTGGTGCCGGGGGAATGTCCCTAACCACTGCGGAGCCCTGTCGCTACTGGGCCCCTACCCTGCCATGACCCCGTCCGAGATCCTGCCTTCACCCTGCCCGGGGGTCTGTCCCTGCCTTCACCCTGCCCAGGGGCCCGTCCTGGTGAGACCCAGCCCTGTGCGACACTGTCTCGGGGCCAGGGACTTGCCAGCGACACCCTACCTGCCTGTCTTCCCAAACAAAGCGCTTACACCCTGACGTCAACCTTGAAGGTGTGGTTCCCTGCCCGAGTCCGCGACCCGTGACATTGGGAGATAGTTGACCCACTGCAATGTTGAGTTCAGCAATAGTCAGATGCTTATCACAGGTTTGCTTGTAGTTGTTGTTTAGTTTTGGAATATATCGAGGAATATCTGTTGGAAAGGAGTCACAAATGCTTTTTGATCATGTCGAAGTGTATAGGTGGCTATAGAATTTAAAGATTTCTGTGGAAATTATAGCCTCATCTGTAATTTCCTTGTTAATTAGAAGAGAACTGAGGCTGTTTTTCTCTAGTCTTCGTTCCAAGCCACAAAAATATGCCGAGGTTTTTCCTCTGCTTCTTCGATCCATTTTGCTCTGGATCTAACAAATGCACCACGGGCTTTATGAGCATATATGTTGTCCAGACTCGATTGTAATTGAATCATTTTTTATCTGTCACACTCATCCACGCTCGGTTTGTTACAATAGGTATGAAGCTGTGTCATAATGTCCAAATCTCTTTTGTCGAGATCTTTTTTAAGCTTTGCGCTAAAGGAAATAGAGTGTTGTTGAATTTTATAATTCAGGAATTCCCATTGTTTGACTGGAGATGCAAGTTCCTCAGATGACTTCATCGCTTTAATTAAGGATCTCATTTTTTGACCATACTCGTCATTCTTCAGCAAGTTAGAGTTGAATATCCAGTATTTGTTTGAGTTCCTTCTTGAATTGGATGTAATATCCAGATATGTAACGCAATGGTCTGTTAGTGGACCTGCCGATATGCGAGAGCTCACTCTGTTGCTCAGCAGATGGTTTGATATTAACCAGTAATCAATTCTGGATTTCAGACTATAGTTGGGGTTGAACCAAGTGTATTGGAGGGCTGCTGGATTAGTATGTCTCCAAGCATCAGTCAAATTCAGCTTGTGACAGAAGTCATAGAATAACGGATTAGGATAGCTTGAAGGGTATTTAGAAGGATATTTATCCAGGAATTCATCCTGGACCAGATTGAAATCCTCACCTATTATAATGTCAGTTGGGTGAGAACATTGAAGATCTTCCAAGTGTGCAGTTATTTGTTCTTGCAGATTCTTGTTTTCTTTTATGTTATTGTAGCCCTACACGTTGATGAAAATGAATTTCAAATTGTCAATACTTATGATAAGGATCAACCAATGGCCGTGTTTTTCTGCCAGATGTGAATTAACCTTCCCTTGGAAGTTCTTCAGCAAAATTGCAACCCCTGCTGATCTTGAGGTGCCATGACTAAAGTAAGCGTTGTCTCCCCATTGTTGAGTCCAGAAAACAATGTCTTCTTTCTTACAATGGGTTTCTTGCATGACAATAAAATTAGTTTTTTTCCCTTTACAGAATAAAAAAAGGCATTTTCTTTTTGTTAAATCCCTTAGTCCCCTTGCATTAACGGACAAAAAAGATATGTCATTTCTAAACTGAGACATATAACAAAAAACTACACCAAATAATAAGGGCTAACCAGAATATAGTGAATTGAAACAAGTACCAAGCACTTGTCTTGGCAGAACCCTGAGTATCAAATAGTTTAAAGGAGTGTTTGTGTAAGCATAAGCCTCATGGAGTGACTCTGCCCATTAATGAATGCGTAGGGACCTCGGAACATAGTTTTATGACCTTCTTTCCTCGCTTGTTCCACCTTTGGCCAGACAGCTGTCCTTGCTTCTCTGTCTTCCTTGGTGAGGTCTTCAGCAAAGCGGATGTTGAGGTTCTTGCAGACGGTGTGATTTTTAGATGCTCGCCACAGTTCATCTCTGTAGATGCTACTCGTGAACTTCAGGACAATCTGTCGAGGGCGATTGTCAATGTTTTGTCCGATCCGATGTACAGAGCCCAAGACAAAGTCCATCTTGTTTGTCCATTTTGAAACAATTTGTTGAATGGTATTAGAGACGAGCTCACAGATGTTTTCGCCCCTTTCCTCCTTTAGTCCATTCATTTTTAAATTTTGTCTTCTTTTGTAGCGTTCTGAGTCCGCTACTTTGTTTTCCAAATCTGTTATCCTGTTTTTCAGCTCTGAATTCATTTCTGTAATGCCCCTCATATCGACTTCCATTGTCCTGAAGTTACTTTTGCATTCCTTTATGTCTGCAGCGTTGATATCCACCGCTTTAGCCAGGTTAGCAATGGCGAGTGAGTTTTGTCTTACTTCATCCTTGAGTTCGATCATTAACTTCTGCAGAGTAGTAATCGCTTTGTAGATTGCCGCATTAGAGACTTCCACTGTATCCATAGCATCATCTTCCTCGTCTGCTTTCTTCTTTTTTAAAGGGGCAGAAAGTTTTTCCGGCGATGTCAACATATTTTTAACGGCTCCGTTAGTTTTCACGTTTACTGAAGTGAAGTAATTGTGACAAGAGAGCGCATCTTTTGCCCTCTTCATCTTCCTTGCCACCAGAGTCATCCTACAAACCACCATCCTATGCTGTCTGGCTACACTCTCACCTACAACTACTTTGCAGTCACTGATCTCTTTCAGGTTACCTCGTCTATACAAGATGTCTACCTGCGTGCTCCTACCTCCGCTCTTATAAGTTACCCTATGTTCCTGTTTTTTTTTCTGGAAAAAGGTATTCACTACAGCCATTTCCATCCTTTATGCAAAATCTACCACCATCTGTCCCTCTGCATTCCTATCCTGGATACCAAATCTCCCTATGACTTCTTCATCCCCTCTATTGCCTTCACCAACATGTCAATTGAAGTCTGAACCAATTACCCCTCTCTCATTTCTGGGAATATTCTGCATCACTTCATCCAACTCATTCCAGAACTTCTCCTTCTCATCAGATTAACATTCCACCTGCAGGGCATAGCCACTAACAAAGCTGAGCATCACACCTTCAATTTCCAATTTCAGACTCAAAAGTCTATCTGACATTCTTTTCACCTCTAGGACGTTCCTTACATACTCCTTCAAGATGACTCCTACTCCATTTCTCTTCTAGTCAGTAACATAATAGTACAACTTAAAGCCTGCTCCTAAGCTTCTAGCCTTACTTCCTTTCCACCTGGTCTCCTGGACACACAGTATATCCACCTTCCTTCTCTGCATCATGTCGACCAACTCTCTACTTTTTCCCGTCTCCAATCAGGAATCTCAGACATTATTGCAGAGACACAATCGGGCTTTCTGAAAGGACGATCAATCCACAATAATATAAGGCTTGTCATGGACATCATAGTATACAGAGACCTCATAGAAGATAAAGGCTTCATATTCTTCTTGGACTTTTATAAAGCCTTTAACTCTGTCGAACATCCATTTATCATAGCGACACTCGAACATTTTGGATTTGGTTTAAAATTCGGGAATGTGACCGTAGGCTCTATGAGAATATTCATAGCTGTGTCACCCTGCCAAGCGGCACCACTCCGAGCTTCCATGTTGATGTGGAAATCCCCCAAGGTTGCCCCATCTCACCCTATTTATTTATACTTGCTACCGAAATGCTAGTCGTTTATGTGAAAAATAGCAACGATATCCATTTCAGTCTTATTGTCACGAAGCGGGGTCAGACTCAGGCAGGGAACCACACCTCAGAGCAGGGATCTGGATTGAAAGCGCTTTATTTGGATTGAACAGCAGGTAGGGTGTCGCTGGTAAGCCCCTGGCCCAGCAACAGAGTTGCACAGGGCTGGGTCTCACCAGGACGGGTTCCAGGCGGAGTGACAGCAGGACAGGCCCCAGGCAGGGTGACAGCAGGTTGGAGGCGGGAAGGAATGGGTTTCACCAGGCAGGAACTCAGGCTGGGTCAGATGTTACACCGGCCGACTGGGTCTGGTCGTAACGTGCTAGGGGTCCATTCCTGGCAAGGTAGGGGTCTGGGACATCCACAATCCCCCGGCACCAGGCAGAGTGTGCCGCTGCCCTTTATAGGGATCTTGATTAGCGGCAGTTGCTGCTGCTGGCGCCGATTGCGAATTAATCCCAGCCGTGTCTCCTCTCGGCTGCCGAGATGGGTGCCCAGGGTCAAGCCCCCACCCACCCCGTTACGACTGGACCCAGCCTGCCGGTGTAACATCTGACCCTGTCCGAGATCCTGCCTGGGACCCTGGGGTTGTCCGCTGCAGACCCTGGGGTTGCTGTGCCTCCTCAACCTGGTTGACTGGGAGGGGTACGAGCCAGAGGAACGCTCCTGGGTCCGCCGCAAGGACATTCTGGACCCAGGGCTATTGGAGGAGTTTCATAGCACCCATCCAGGGCAACCGGCTCTGTGTCCCCGCGGTCGTCCCCACCACCGTGCACCCTCGTCCAAGGAGGAGGAAGATGGGGGGGAACCACCAGATCCTGCGTGTAGACCAGGACCCCCTGGTGGATCACCGGACCTTTACCCAGCCCGAGATCCTGCCTTGACCCAAGTGAGCCGCCCTGCTTTTACCTTGCCATGACCGGACTCCTACTCCGTTACGACTGGACCCAGCCGGCCGGTGTAACATCTGACCCTGTCCGAGACTCTGCCCTGCTGTCACCCTGCCCTGTCCGAGATCCCGCCTGGGGCCTGTCCTGCCGTCACCCCACCTGGGGCCCGTCCTGCCGAGACCCAGCCCTGTGCAACTGTTTCGGGGCCAGGGGTTTCCCAGCGACACCCTGCCTGCCGTTTCAACTCAATAAAGCGCTTCAACCCAGATTCCTGCTCTGAGGTGTGGTTCCCTGCCAGAGTCCGCCCCCGCTTTGTGACAATAAGACTGAAATGGTAGTAAAACATGTAATATTTCATGTTTAAAATGTGTTCATACATGGTTTAATCTTATCCAAGGTTTTTGTCATTTATTTGGGAATCTTGCTTTTAATCGCCCCAAGCTTGTGTGAAACGTAAAGCTCAACATGTGCTTTTGTTTGCATCTGAACTTGTTAAGTGTCAATATGGTATTTTCTTTAATTGTACTGGTTGATGTAAACTTAGTGTCCAATCCCATGTGGGAGAGCGGGATCTGAATGAGGAAGTGCAATAGACCATCTAGGTGCGAGGCATTCGACTGCTGGGTTTGCCCGAGGGAAGTTTGTGAGGCTAAGCTGAAAGGAGAATGGTCATAAAACATTGTGGATACAGAGTCTACGTTGCTGTTTTCGACGATTTAACCCTGTAATGAGTGAGTACTCGATGTATATGATTTTTATGTTTAGACGATATTTTTAAGTGCCCATATGCGATGCTAATCGAGCGTTAGCATTTTACCGTGAGTTAATTTCATACTCTGTATGTAAAGTATATGAGCTTGGAATTGGAGACTTTTAATGCTCAGTGTACCGAGAGGAATTCTCTGGACTCTTCTGCTGAGGCTTAACCGATGAGTTTCGCCGAGTACGCTTCATAATGCCATGATGCTAAGTCATTGCCAACCCGTTTGCCGAGAGGGAATCGCGCAGCGCGGAGGAGCGTAGGAGAGCGGAGTCCCGGCCCGCAATTCGCCTGTGTCCCGCGGGTCGGGAGGACCAGGTCCCGGAGCGAAGGCGCGTAAGAGAGCGGAAGTCCGGCCCGCAATTCGTCTAAGTCCCGCGGGTCGGGAGGACCGGGGCCGGGCACCAATACTCGCCTATGTCCCGTTGATCGGGAGTACCAGGTCCCGGAGCGGAGGAGCGGGCAGAAGCCCGGCCCGTGATACGCTTATGTCCAGCGGTTCGGGAGTTCCAGGGCCCAAAGCAGAGAAGCGGAGGAGGGGAGGAGAGCAGAAGCTTGGCACGCTATTCACCTGAATCCGGCGGCTCGGTAGTACCTGGTTCCGCAGCGGAGGAGCTGTTTCTCTTCTCAAAGGCGGGGAAGAGGGGGGGAGCAGGACCCCTTACCCTTATCCCCCGGATGTTTGAGTGGAGCTCCCGGACCTCTGGGCATGCACATGCGAATGAGCTAATGTTTGTGTGGTTGTGGATGCGTTTCGGCTAATGCTATTAGCACAGCTATGATGAGTTAAGGTGTGTGTGTGTGTGTTGAAAGCGGGAGCCGGCGCGCGATTCGCCAAAGTCCTAAGGATCGGGAGTAACAGGGCCCGGAGCGGAGGAGGGGAGGAGAGCAGAAGCACGTCCCGCAATTCGTCTGAGTCCTGAGGATGGGGAGTACTAGGGCCCATAGCCCTAGGAGCGGAGCAGCTGAGAAGCCAAGAAGCAGAGGAGCCGAGGTAATGTTTCTCTTCTCAAAGGCGGGGAAGCTTGGGGTCAGCAGACCCCTTAGACCGGCCGATGTGAGCCTTCTCCGGATATAGATCCCCCAGACGTATGACTGGAGCTCCCGGACCTCTGGACACACATATGTGAATGAGTGGATGAGCTAATGTTTGCCTGGTTGTGGATGCGTTTCGGCTAATGCTATTAGCACAGCTATGATGAGTTAAGGTGTGTGTATGTGTGAGTTTGTTTAGGGGGGTGCGGACAGGGAGTACCAGGGCCTGGCCTGGAGCGGATCAGCTGAGGAGCGGAGGAGGGCAGAAGCCCGGCCCGTGATTCGCTTATTTCCAGCGGTTCGAGAGTTCCAGGGCCCAAAGTGGAGGAGCGGAGGAGAGCAGAAGCCCGGCCTGCTATTCACCGAAGTCCAGCGGATCAGGAGTACCAGGGCCCGGAGCGGAGGAGCGAAGAAGCCCGGCTGGGGATTTGCCTATGTCCCCTGATTAGTAGTACCAGGAGGGGGCCCGGAGCGGAGGAGAGCAGAAGCCTTACCTGCGATTCGCCTATGTCCAGCAGTTCTGGAGTACTAGGGCCCGGAGTGGAGGAGCGGATGAAAACGGAAGCCCGCCGCGCGATTCGCCGAAGTCCCATGGACCGGGAGTACTAGGGCCCGTGGCGGAGAAGTGGAAGAGCGGTTGTGCGGAGGAGAGCAGAGGCCCTGCCCGCAATTCACCTAAGTCCCCCGGATCGGTAGTACCAGGGCATGGAGCGGAGGAGCGCGGAAGCCCGGCCCGGGATTCGCCTAAGTCCCAGAGATCGGGAGTACCAGGGCCCGGAGTGGAGATGCCATGATGCGCGGGGGCGGACTCGGGCAGGGAACCACACCTCAGAGCAGGAATCTGGATTGAAAGCGCTTTATTTGGATTGAACGGCAGGTAGGGTGTCGCTGGTAAGCCCCTGGCCCCGAGACAGAGTTGTACAGGGCTGGGTCTCACCAGGACGGGGCCCCAGGCAGGGTGATGGCAGGTTGGAGACGGGAAGGACTGGGCCTCACCAGGACGGGTCAAGGCAGGATCTCGGGCTGGGTCAAAGCAGGATCTCGGGGTGGGTCAGATGTTACACCGGCTGGCAGGGTCCGGTCATGGCAGGGGTCTGGGACATCCACAATCCTCCGGCGCCAGGCAGAGTGTGTCGCTGCCCTTGACAGGGATCTTGATTAGCGGCAGCTGCTGCAGCTGGCGCCGATTGCGAATTAATCCCAGCCGTGTCTCCTCTTGGCTGCCGAGAGGAGATCCTGACAAGAGGAGAGCAGAAGCCCGGTCCGCTATTCACCTAAGTCCCCCGGTTCGGGAGTACCAGGAGCAAGAGTGGAGGAGCGGAGGAAAGTGGAAGCTGTCCCGTGATTCGCCTAAGTCCCGCAAATCGAGAGTACCAGGGCCCGGAGCGGAGGAGAGCGGAAGCCCGGCCCGCAATTCACCTGAGTCCGGCGGATCGGGAGGACCGGGGCCGGGCACCAATATTCGCCTTTGTCCCGCGGATCGGGAGTACCAGGGCCCAGAGCGGAGAAGTGGAGGAGCGGTGGAGCGGAGGAGCGGAGGAGCGGAGAGCAGAAGCCCTGCCCGCAATTCGCTTGAGTCTGGCGGATCGGGAGTACCAGGCTCCGCAGCGGAGTAGCGGAGGAGCGGTGGAGTGGTGGAGCGGAGGAGCGGAGAAGCCCTGCCCACAATTCGCATGAGTCCGGCGTATCGGGGGTACCAGGGCCTACAGCGGAGGAGCTGAGAAGCGGAGGAGCGGAGGTAATGTTTCATTTCTCAAAGGCGGGGAAGCTGGGGGGCAGCAGGACCCCTCAGACCACCCAAGGTGAGCCTTCTCCGGACATAGATCCCCTGGATGTTTGCATGGAGCTCCCGGAACTTTGAACATGCACATGTGTATGAGTGGATGAGCTAATGTTTTTGTGGTTGTGGATGCGTTTCGGCTAATGCTATTAGCACAGCTATGATGATCCCCAGAACGTGGACAACGAGCTTCCGGAGCTCCAAACGTGTATATAAATGAGTGGAGTTAAGGTGTGTGTGTGTGTGTGTGTGTGTGTGTGTGTGTGTGTGTGTGTGTGTGTGTGTGTGTGTGTGTGTGTGTGAGAGAGAGAGAGTGTTGCGGTGGGGGGGGCTTTATTGTTTATACCGACAATAACCCTCTCACATATATGTGCTCACAACTGATGGCTAGCTGATGGATAGCTGAACTGGCAGACTTCCAGTCCACCATTAAGTATTGACCAGGCAGGGGAAATAGAGACGCAGATGGTCTTTCACGTATGCCCTTAGATATAGAGCAGTACATCCGGACCTGCACAGAAGTTGTGTCACCTGAGGTAGTGAACAGTGGGACTGAGGCTCTGGCCGTCCAGACGCAAAAAGGTGAGCCTTGGCTGTGTCCCCTGACCATTTCAACAGCTAAAGCAGGTATATCCGATGAAGTGAGGACGTCAGTGGTGCAAATTCCAAAAGCAGATCTAAGACAGGCTCAGCAGGAGGACCTTGGAATCGGTGAAGTGCTTAAGTAAGTCACCACCAACCACTGGCCAAAAAGTGGAAAACAAGCCCGCAACAGGATAGCTGTCTTGTTAAGAGAAAAACAGAAACTGCACTTGGACGAGGATGGATTACTGTATAGGAAAACACCCAACTGGTCTCAGCTCCTCCTGCCTAAGAAATTTCACAAGCTTGTTTACAAAGAACTGCATGAAGGTATGGGCCATCTAGGAGTTGAGAGAGTTTTGACCCTCACCCAGGACCGCTTTTATTGGCCTCACATGCAGAAACAGATTGAGCACTATGTAACAAAAGAATGCAGCTGTCTGAAAAACAAGCGCCCTAATAGACCCACTAGAGCACCACTCATCAACATCAGTACCACTTACCCGTTTGAGCTGGTCTCTATGGATTTCTTGCATCTAGAAAAATGTAAGGGAGGATGTGAATATATCTTAGTCGTCATGGACCACTTCACTCCGTTCGCCCAGGCTTACCCCTGCCGAGACAAAAGTGCCAAAACAGCGGCTGAGAAAATCTTTGGGGATTTTGTTTTGAGATTTGGTTTTCCTACCCGATTTTACATTAATATTAAGACTACAAAATCGTTTGCACCCAAACCCCAACTTTAACTCCACTCATTTATATGTGCATGTCTGGAGCTCCTTGCCCACATTCTGGGGGGCAGTGTCCAACAACGGTGCATCATGGCTGTGCTAATAGCATTAGCCGAAACACCCACCGCCATCACACGAACATTAGCTCCTCCACTTATTCACATGTGAACCTTGGCGGAGTCCTGCTGAACCCCCCCCACACCATCCCCACCTTAAGTCCACTCATTCACATGCGCACAGCCGGAGCTCTGGGCTGGCTGAGGCATGGGATAGAAAATAAATGACACATGTAATGAGGTATAATGAAGAGAAGCATCTTTTAATAATCCGTGTCTGAAGAAGGTCCCCCTCTGCCGTGGTGACCCCCCCCCGAAATACACACACACACACACACACACGCACACACACACACACACCCCAACCTTAACTTCACTGGAGTGCATGTCTGGAGCTCCGGGAGCTCCTGGCCCACGTTCTGGAGATCTGTGGCCGACAAAAGAGGATAGTATCTGTGCTAATAGCATTAGCCGAAACACCCAACACCATCACACGAACATTAGCTCCTCCACTTATTCACATGTGCACGCCGGGAGCTCCACGTCCCGGAGATCCATGTCCGGAGAAAGTACACCTTGGCCGGTTTAAGGGGTCCTACTGGACCCCCCTGCCGCCACACACACACTGTCACAGTCTGCTCTCCCTCTCCCCTGCTCTGTTGCTCAGCCACACCCCTCATCAGCTTCACTACTTTCCCCTGCTGTTGTCACCTGCTCACCATCTCCAATCAAGGCAGCTTATATGCAACCTCACTCCACTCTGTCTTTGCTCTCATGCCTGACTCTCCAGCGTTTATTTCCAGATTGCTTCCCTGGTATCGACCGACTCCCCTCGCCTCCGACCTCTGCTTCTTGTCTCATCCCCGACCTACTGCGTCAGCTTCACCCCATCAGCTCCTCACCGCTGGTACCGTCAGCCGACCCGATCCAACTGCAGTCTTGTGGCACCGTTCCTGCCTGCCACACGGGAGACCTGGGTTCAAATCCAGCCATACCCACTGACACATCTGTGTGCCCGCTGAAATAAAACTGCTTCACTGCAGACCTGATTCATTTGTGCTGCAATTGGGTCCATCCTACACCCGTTACAGTACAATATGGCCACCTATGGACCCAGCACACAATCCCACACCACTTAGTCACCTCGAGACTATTGAGGGTGTCCTGCAGCAACATGAAGCCATGATGACTTCATCTGCTGTTGAGGCCAGGCAGGTTGCTGAGGTACAGGGACAGGTGCTAGCAGCTTTAGCTGGACAGATGCAACGGCTAGCAGCTCAACTTTCCCAGCTCTCCTTTTCCACTGGATCTGCCTCCTCCTCTGAAGCATCAGCTCCTGCACCTGTACCAGCCTCTTTTCCGCCCAGAGAGGCTCCTGAGCCCCGGATGGGTACGTTACAACGGAGCGTTACAACGGTTATCGAGAGACTTGTGGGCCCTTCATCACCAACTGTTCTCTTCTGTTCGCCCTGCATTCCCGCACTTTCGCCACTGAACCAGCAAAGGTTGCTTTTTCATCAACCACCTGACGGGCAGAGCTCGGCTATGGGGAACAGCTGAGTGGGAGCGGCAGTCTCCAGCCTGTGCTTCCTTCAACCTGTTTGCTGCTGAGCTTCGCAAGGTTTTCGGCTTTGAGAAGAGTGATTCTGAGTCTGCAAGGGGACGGATGGGACTGAGACAAGGGGAGAGAAAAGTAGCAGATTACTCCATCGAGTTCCGCACGAGGGCCAGCCATAGCAGTTGGAACAGCTCAGCCCTCTGTGATGCCTTCCTCCATGGCTTGGCTGACTACATTAAAGATAAACTGGTTTTGCATGACACCCCCATCACCTTGGATGGGGTGATTGATTTAGCCATCCGAATCGATCTTCGAATCCAGGCTCGTCGACGAGAGAAGTGTCAAGGGGGAACCCAACGTTCTCTTCCACCCCGCTCCCATGGGTGTGCTTCTACAAGCAACTCCACCTCAATGGGTCAGCAGCCTGGGGATCCCGAACCCATGCAGCTGGGTCGCACTTCCCTCTCACTGGAAGAGAAGGAGCGCCGCCGTAAGTCCAACCTCTGTCTCTACTGTGGGGTAGCTGGACACTATATCTCCAGCTGTCCAGCAAAAAGCCAGAGCTCACCATTAGCCGGAGAGACCCTGGTGAGCTCAACTGCCCTGCCACCTCCCCAAAGCTTGAGACCTTTGTTCCAAGGCCGCGTCCTTCTTCCAGATGGCCCCCACACCTTGGCCATCTTCATTGACCCTGGGACTGATGCCTGTATCATTGATGAGGAGGTGGTCCTGCAGCTGGGGCTCGAGCAGGTTCCTTTGCCTCACCCGGTTCCTGCTAGAGCCTTAGATGGACACATCTTGGGCAACGTCACACATCAGACCTCTCCTGTTCACCTGCTGCTCTCTGGTAATCATCACGAAACAGTCCAGTTTCACATTCTGAGCTCCTCCTGTCAGCCTCTCATCCTGGGATATCCATGGCTCCGTCTTCACAACCCTCACATTGACTGGGCCACTAGGGCCATTCTGGAATGGAGCTCCTCCTGTCATCAGAGGTGCCTGCAGCAAGCCTCAGCTCTGCTTCACTCCTCCAGCTCCAGCCTTTCGCCTGACCTCATCGGGGTGCCACCAGTGTACCATGATTTCCGCCAGGTCTTCAGCAAGGCCAGAGCTACGTCTCTTCCCCTACAACTGCGCCATAGATCTCCTGCCTGGTACGTCACCTCCTAAGGGGCGCCTGAACTCCCTGTCAGAGCCCGAGAGAAGAGCCACGGAGACGTACATCAATGACTCTCTGGCCGCAGGCATCATTCGTCCGTCAACGTCTTCTGCAGGAGCAGGGTTTTTCTTCGTTGAGAAGAAGGACAAGACATTGAGGCCCTGCATAGACGACCGAGGACTGAATGAGATAACAGTAAAGAACCGTCACCCACTGCCACTCATCTCCACTGCCTTCGAACTGCTCCAGGGGGCCACCATTTTCTCCAAGCTTGACCTGCGCAACCCCTACCACCTGTTATAATACATTGTGTTTACATACATTCATTGTATTTACTTATTTTGATTGTAGTCCTTGTGTGACGTGAGGACGCTCACGTCAAGAGAGGGACTTGCAAAATCCCCTATGTCAAATTATAGAGTCTCCAACCTTATACCATTATTCCACTATCAATAGCAAAGACTGTAAAATGTAACTGCGAGACCCCATCATGTAAGGTGAAGGAATGCGCTACCCTGCTGTTCCAATGACACCCCCCGGGGATAATCGACTAGAGCCAGGGGGTCGGAGGAAGTCATTATCAGGACTTCTTCCGAACCGCGACTTCGATCAAAGCACGGTTTTACACAACCCAGGTGCTCACATTCCAAGAGAGTGTAAACCAGGGGTCGGAGGAAGTTTATCAGGACTTCCTCCGATCAGCGGCTTTGATCGAAGCGCAGTTTACGAGGCCCGCACCCCAGATGGCCGCACTCCTAGAGAGCGTAAAACCGGGGGGGTCGGGGAAGCCATTGTCAGGACTCCCTCCGACCCTTTGGCCAAAAGGTATAAAATGAGCCTGATCCTTTGGATCGGGGCCAGAACTTCTTCATCTACACATTCGACTGGACGTGTCTCAGCGGGTGTCTAGAGGAGCCGAACGATCCTCGCGGGGTGACATTCATTCTGGCCCGGGATATCTCGTAAGTGTATTTTCCTGACTTTGAATAAACCATTCTTGCTTGATTAGTTCCTGGCCGTTGTGACGTTTTTCCCTGAATGATAATCTGAACACTCCGGGACAACAAAGTCCGGTCCCGTGGCAGGAGCCACAAAAACGGACAACCTCGTCCGAATCAGAGAAGGCGACTAGTGGAAGACGGCATTCAACACCCCATTATGAGTATCTCGTAATGCCATTTGGCCTCACCAATGCCTCTGCCGTCTTCCAGGCATTGATAAACGATGTGCTCCACGACATGCTCAACAGATATGTCTCTGTGTATCTAGATGATATACTCATCTTCTCCCGGTCCAAAGAGCAGCACATTCACCATGTACAGTCTGTCCTCCAGCACCTCAGAGAACTCCCTATATGTAAAAGCTGAAAAGTGCGAGTTCCATGTCCCTTCAGTGTCTTTTCTGGGTAACATTGTGGCACAAGGCAACATCCAGATGGACCCAGCCAAGGTCGCAGCTGTCACCTCCTGGCCCTTTCCTGAAAATCGCAAACAGCTTCAGCGTTTCTTGGGGTTCGCCAATTTCTACCGGCGCTTCATCCGTAGTAACAGTTCTGTGGCAGCCCCTCTCACCGCCCTGACCTCCTCCAAGGTGCCTTTCCAGTGGTCACCTCTGGCTGCAGCGGCCTTCCAGACCCTCAAGGGTCGATTCACCTCGTCACCCATCCTCCAGGTGCCTGACCCTGAACGACAATTTGTGGTCGAGGTGGATGCCTCAGATGGTGGGGTAGGGGCCGTTTTGTCTCAGCGCTCTGCACTGACCAAAAACTTCATCCCTGTGCCTTCTTCTCTCTACGCCTGTCCTCTGCCAACAGTTCTCTGTTCTCTGACAATTACCAATGTCGTAATTCTTCTCAGCAGTCAAGATGGCCCTAGAAGAGTGGCACCATTGGTTGGAGGGCACCAAGGAGCCTTTTCTTGTGTGGACTGACCACAAGAATTTGGAGTACATACGCTCCACAAAGAGACAGCTCTCGCCAGGCCCGCTGGTCCCTATTCTTTGCCCGTTTTAACTTCGTCCTCTCTTACCATCCTGGATCCCGCAATGCTAAGCCTGATGCCCTTTCCCGTCAGTTCCTGAGGACATAGGATTCTGGTGTCAGACCTGAGCCCATCCTCCCCACATCCTGCCTTGTTGCCACGTTGACCTGGGACATAGAGGAAAGGGTGAGAGCAGCCACAGAAGGACAGCCGGGTCCCAGCTCCTGCCCGTAGAACTGCCTTTTCGTCCCTCCAGCCTTGAGATCGGAGGTGCTACAATGGGCCCACTCCTCCAAGCTCTCCTGCCACCCTGGTGTGCTACGGACACGGCATGCCCTCCTTCAACGTTTCTGGTGGCCCACCTTGCAGGAGGATGTCCAAGAATTCATCAAGGCCTGTCCTACTTGCAGTCAACACAAGACCTCCCGCCGGCCGCCTGCTGGCCGTAGCACACCGCCCATGGTCTCACATATCCTTGGACTGAGTCACTGGTCTTCCCGCCTCTGACGGCCACTCAGTCATCCTGACCATCGTGGACCGCTTTAGTAAGATGGCCCACTTTGTGCCTCTGCCCAAGCTCCCTTCTGCAAAAGAGACTGCTCAGTTGGCCCTGCTTCATGTTTTCAGCCTGCACGGCCTCCCTGTTGATGTCGTATCGGACCGTGGGCCCCAGTTTTCTTCTGTGTTCTGGAGGGAGTTCTGCAGTCTGCTGGGTGCCACTGCCAGTCTGTCCATTGGTCTGGGGGTGGAATCCAGAGGACAGACTGAGCGCATGAATCAAGAACTGGAAACAGCCCTGCCGTGCATGGCCTCCCAAAACCCCTCCTCCTGGTCGTCACAACTAGTGTGGGTTGAGTGTGCTCATAACTCCCTTGTCTGCTCAGCCGTATGCGCACTGGAATGGAGAGAGGCCAGTGGCAATCAACCCCCACTGTTCCCCGCCCAAGAGAAGGAGATTTCCTGCCCATCTGTCCAAACCTTCATCCGTCGCTGCCGCAGAACACGGCTCCAAGCTTGCTCCTCCCTCCTTCGTTCTGTGCTGCCACTGCAAACCACCGCTGTACTGCTGCACCTACCTACCTAGCTGGTCAGCAAGTGTGGCTCTCCACCTGAGACTTACCTCTCCGAGTGGAGTCCAACAAGATGGCACCCAAGTTCATCGGGCCTTTCGCCATCCAGAAGGTCATCAATCCAGTGGCTGTCCGTTTGAAGCTCCTGCGTTCCATGAGAGTTCACCCTACCTTCCATGTGTCCAAGATTAAGCTGGTCCACAACAATCCCTTGGTTCCTGTGGCACCACCACCTCCCCCTCCACAAATGGTCGATGGTGGGCCAGTGTATAGAGTGCATCGTCTGATTCGCTCCCGTCGGTGGGGTAGAGGTCTCCAGTGCCTTGTGGACTGGGAGGGGTATGGTCCTGAAGAGAGGTCCTGAGTTCCTACTCGCCATATTTTGGACCCCTGTCTCGTGGCCGAATTTCATCGGCAACGCCCCGACCAGCCAGCCAATTGGTCTGCTCGTCGGGGACCCCGCATCTTGCCCCCACCTGTCCAGGATGATGAGGCCCATTCCATGGGGGAGATGTCGGACTTCGGGGACGACTCGCCTCGCCTCCAACCTCTGCTTCTCGTCTCATCCCCGACCTACTGCGTCAGCTTCACCCCGTCAGCTCCTCACCGCTGGTATGGTCAGCCGACCCGATCCAACTGGAATCTTGTGGTACCGTTCCTGCCTGCCACACGGGAGACCTGGGTCCAAATCCAGCCATACCCAGCCATACCCACCGTGTGCCCGCTGAAATAAAACTGCTTCTCTGCAGACCTGATTCATTTGTGCTGCAATTGGGTCCATCCTACACTCGTTACACACAAATCCCAACCTTAAATCCACTCGTATGTGCATGTCTGGCGCTCAGGGAGCTCCTTGCCCACGTCCTGGGGATCCATGAATGAAGAATGTGAATTAGAGGCTGAGAGCACTTCCTCGTCTATCTCTCCTCTCAAACCCCCAGCTTCTTCCATTCGGTGGCCGGAGGGACGCGCTTTTCGCCGTTGCTATCTCGCGTGGGTCGGCCGCAGCTGCTTGTGGACGGTCCGTCTCCGAGCCACATCTCTCATACGCA
Organism: Fistularia commersonii; assembly: GCF_037954325.1. Classification (NCBI taxonomy): domain Eukaryota; kingdom Metazoa; phylum Chordata; class Actinopteri; order Syngnathiformes; family Fistulariidae; genus Fistularia; species Fistularia commersonii. Next base: position 7,066,636 of record NC_141288.1, read on the forward strand.
TGCGCGGATTCCTCCATCGAGCGGGCATAAAATATACGGAAGCAGAGGGAAAAAAGGATCCAGGATTCCCAAAGTAGCGGCGAGCGAGCAATTTAGAGCCATTGTGTGTGTGTTTGGGGGGGGTTCAGCGACCGCCCCATCCATTCAACAAATTGTTTCAAAATGGACAAACAAGATGGACTTTGTCTTGGGCTCTGTACATCGGATCGGACAAAACATTGACAATCGCCCTCGACAGATTGTCCTGAAGTTCACGAGTAGCATCTACAGAGATGAACTGTGGCGAGCATCTAAAAATCACACCGTCTGCAAGAACCTCAACATCCGCTTTGCTGAAGACCTCACCAAGGAAGACAGAGAAGCAAGGAAAGCTGTCTGGCCGAAGGTGGAACAAGCGAGGAAAGAAGGTCATAAAACTATGTTCCGAGGTCCCTACGCATTCATTAATGGGCAGAGTCACTCCATGAGGCTTATGCTTACACAAACACTCCTTTAAACTATTTGATACTCAGGGTTCTGCCAAGACAAGTGCTTGGTACTTGTTTCAATTCACTATATTCTGGTTAGCCCTTATTATTTGGTGTAGTTTTTTGTTATATGTCTCAGTTTAGAAATGACATATCTTTTTTGTCCGTTAATGCATGGGGACTAAGGGATTTAACAAAAAGAAAATGCCTTTTTTTATTCTATAAAGGGAAAAAAACTAATTTTATTGTCATGCAAGAAACCCATTGTAAGAAAGAAGACATTGTTTTCTGGACTCAACAATGGGGAGACAACGCTTACTTTAGTCATGGCACCTCAAGATCAGCAGGGGTTGCAATTTTGCTGAAGAACTTCCAAGGGAAGGTTAATTCACATCTGGCAGAAAAACACGGCCATTGGTTGATCCTTATCATAAGTATTGACAATTTGAAATTCATTTTCATCAACGTGTAGGGCTACAATAACATAAAAGAAAACAAGAATCTGCAAGAACAAATAACTGCACACTTGGAAGATCTTCAATGTTCTCACCCAACTGACATTATAATAGGTGAGGATTTCAATCTGGTCCAGGATGAATTCCTGGATAGATATCCTTCTAAATACCCTTCAAGCTATCCTAATCCGTTATTCTATGACTTCTGTCACAAGCTGAATTTGACTGATGCTTGGAGACATACTAATCCAGCAGCCCTCCAATACACTTGGTTCAACCCCAACTATAGTCTGAAATCCAGAATTGATTACTGGTTAATATCAAACCATCTGCTGAGCAACAGAGTGAGCTCTCGCATATCGGCAGGTCCACTAACAGACCATTGCGTTACATATCTGGATATTACATCCAATTCAAGAAGGAACTCATCAAACAAATACTGGATATTCAACTCTAACTTGCTGAAGAACGACGAGTATGGTCAAAAAATGAGATCCTTAATTAAAGCGATGAAGTCATCTGAGGAACTTGCATCTCCAGTCAAACAATGGGAATTCCTGAATTATAAAATTCAACAACACTCTATTTCCTTTAGCGCAAAACTTAAAAAAGATCTCGACAAAAGAGATTTGGACATTATGACACAGCTTCATACCTATTGTAACAAACCGAGCGTGGATGAGTGTGACAGATAAAAAATAATTCAATTACAACCGAGTCTGGACAACATATATACTCATTAAGCCCGTGGTGCATTTGTTAGATCCAGAGCAAAATGGATCGAAGAAGCAGAGAAAAACTCGGCATATTTTTGTGGCTTGGAAAGAAGAAGACAAGAGAAAAACAGCCTCAGTTTTCTTCTAATTAACAAGGAAATTACAGATGAGGCTATAATTTCCACAGAAATCTTTCAATTCTATAGCCACCTATACACTTCGACATTATCAAAAAGCAATTGTGACTCCTTTCCAACAGATATTCCTCAATATATCCCAAAAATAAACAACAACTACAAGCAAACCTGTGATAAGCATCTGACTATTGCTGAACTCGACATTGCAGTGGGTTGACTATCTCCCAACAAAGCTCAGGGTTCAGATGGTCTCGCAGGAGACTTCTTCAGACACTTCTGGGAGGATATAAGGGAACTCCTCTATCAAGATTTACTGGAAATCTTTGAAACTTGGTCACTTCCGACAACAATGAGACATGGGGCTATCATTTCCATCCCCAAAGCCCGGTAAAGACCCTCGTCTTATTGAAAACAGAAGAACCATCACTCTCAGAAATTCGGATTATAAACTGTTTACCTACATCTTAGTTTCCCGTCTCCAATCAGGAATCTCAGACATCATTGCAGAGACACAATTGGGCTTTCTGAAAGGACGATCAATCCACAATAATATAAGGCTTGTCATGGACATCATAGAATACAGAGACCTCATAGAAGATAATGGCTTCATATTCTTCTTGGACTTTTATACAGCCTTTGACTCAGTCAGAATTCCATTTATCATAGCGACGCTCGAACATTTTGGATTTAGTTTAAGATTCAGGAATGTGATCCGTGGGCTCTATGAGAATATTCATGGCTGTGTCACCCTGCCAAGCGGCACCACTCCGAGCTTCCATGTTGATGTGGGAATCCCCCAAAGTTTTCCTATCTCACCCTATTTATTTATACTTGCTATCGAAATGCTAGCCGTTTATTTGAAAAAAAGCAACGATATCCACAAGTTAGACGTGTTGTGGACAGAAATTGTTATTAGCCAGCTGGCAGATGACACAATCTTAGTTTTGAAAAATGAACCTCAAGTCCCAATAAGCGTTGGAAAAATTAAAACATTCTCCAAGGCTTCAGGATTGTCATTAAACTTAAAGAAATGCGAACTTCTTGCGCTGCATGACTCGCCACTAAAGGAAATCAGCAATGTTCCTATTAAATCAGAAATAAAATACTTGAGCATTTTCCTATCTAAGGACCAAAAGTTAAATCCAGGAACATTGAATCTAAGCTGAATCTGCGAGACTGAGGCGAATTGCGGGCCGGGCTTCTGCTCTTCCCCGCCCCTCCGCTCCGGGCCCCAGTCCTCTCAATCCGCAGGACTGAGGCGAATCGCAAGCCGGGCTTCAGCTCTCCTCCGCTCCTCTGCTCAGGGCCGCAGTCCTCCCAATCAGTGGAACTGAGGTGAATGGCGGGCCGGACTTCTGCTCTCCTCCGCTCCTCAGCTCCAGGCCCCGGTCCTCCCAATCTGCGGGACTTAGGCGACTTTGGTCCATAGCCCCAGTCCTCCTGATTCGCAGGACTTAGGCAAATCGCGGGATGGGCTCTGCTCTCCTCCAACCCTCCGCTCCGTGCCCCGGTCCTCCCGATCCGCAGGACTGAGGCGAATTGCGGGCAGGGCTTTTGCTCTCCTCCGCCCCTCCGCTTCAGGCCCCGATCTCCCCGATCCGCGGGTGTGAGGCGAATTGTGGGCCGGGCTTCTGCTCTCCTCCGCTCCGGACCCCGATCTCCCCGATCTGCGAGACTGAGGCGAATCGCGGGCCGGGCTTCTGCTCTTCCCCGCTCCTCCGCTCCGGGCCCCGGTCCTCCGCTCCAGGCCCCGGTCCACCCATTCCGCACGACTGAGGCGAATTTGTTCCCCGGCCCCGGTCCTCCCAATCCGCGGGACTGAGGCGAATACAAGCCGGGCTTCTGCTCTCCTCTGCTCCTCCGCTCCAGCCCCTGGTCCTTCCTATCCGCGGGACTGAGGCGAATCGCGGGCTGGACTTCTGCTCTCCTCTGCTCCTCCGCTCTAGGCCCCGGTCCTCCCGATCCACACGACGTAGGCAAATTTGTTCCCCGGCCCCGGTCCTCGCAATCTGCGGGACTGAGGCAAATCGCGGGCTGGGCTTCTGCTTTCCCCCGCTCCTCCGCTCTAGGCCCCGATCCTCCCGATCCGCACGACTTAGGCGTATTTGTTCCCCGGCCCCGGTCCTCCCAATTTTGCGGGACTAAGGCTACTTTGGTCCATGGCCCCTGTCCTCCCGATCCGCGGGACTGAGGTAAAAAACGCGGGATGGGCTTCTGCTCTCCTCCGCTCCTCTGCACCGTGCCCTGGTCCTCCCGATCCGTGGGACTGAGGCGAATCGCGGGCTGGGTTCCTGCTCTCTTCCGCTCCTCCGCTCCGGGCCCCGACCCCCCCAGTCTGTGGGACTGAGGCGAATCTCGGGCTGGGCTTCTCCCCTCCGCTCCTCCGCTCCTCCGCTCCTTGCCCCAGTCCTCTCGATCCGCAGGACTGAGGTGAATCGTGGGCCGGGCTTCTGCTCTCCTCTGCTCCTCCGCTCCGGGTCCAGGTCCTCCTGAGGAGAATCGCGGGCCGGATTTCTCCCCTCCTCCAATCCTCCGCTCCTCCGCTCTGGGCCCCGGTCCCCAGTCCTCTCGATCTGCGGAACTTATGTGAATTTAGTCCCCGGCCCCAGGTCTCCCGATCCCCGGGACTGAGGCGAATCGCGGGCCGGACTTCTGCTCTCGGCCATTCCTCAGCTCTGGGCCCCGGTCCTCCCAATCTGCGGGACTAAGGCGAAAATGGTCCGAGGCCCCAGTCCTCCAGATCCGCGGGACTGAGGTAAAAAACGCGAGATGGGCTTCTGCTCTCCTCCGCTCCTCCGCACCGTGCCTCGGTCCTCCCCATCCGCGGGACTGAGGCGAATCGCGGGCCGGTCTTCTGCTCTCCTCCGCTTCTCCGCTCCGGGCCCCGATGCCCCCGATCCGCGGGACTGAGGCTAATCTCGGGCTGGGCTTCTGCTCCCCTCCTCTCCTCCGCTCCGGTCCCCGATCCCCCCGATACGCAAGACGTCAAAATATCCGCATTATCTGTCAAAATCACTCAAATGCAGCCACAGATTTAAAAGATATAGCCATGTGGTCAAAAATTGCTTATCTCACCGAGTTGAAAAATTTACGTTACAAAATGTTAAAAACTAATGAATTCCTTCAAGCTGGTGTTAGATGCTGAAATATGTTAAATGGGACATGATTCTGCACAATATATGTCAAAGCCACTCAAATCAACCCCGTGGTTTAAAAGATATAGCCATGAAGTCAAAAAGTACTTTTCTCACCGAGTTGATGCATTTATGTTACCAATTGTAAAAACCAAATGAATTCCTTCAAGCTGGTGTTTGGTTGCTGAAATATGTTAAATGGGACTTGATTCTGCACAGTATATGTCATAGTCACTCAAATCCAGCCAGAGGTATAAAAGACATAGCCATGTGGTCAAAAAATGCTTAACTCACAGTGTTGATGCATTTATGTAACAAATTGAAAAACTATTGAATTCCTTCAAGCTGGTGTTTGCTGCATAAATATGTTGAAAGGGACATGATTCTGCACAATACAAGTCAAAATCACTGAAATCCACCAACAGGTTTAAAAGTATAGCCATGTAATCTAGAAATGCTTTTCTCACTGAGTTGAAGCATTTATGTTGTAAAAAATTATGAATTCGTTCAAGACTCTTGTTATTGCTAAAGTATGTTCAATGGAACATGATTCCACACAATATATGTCCAAATCAATCAAATTCAGCCACAGGTTTAAAAGATATAGCCATGTGGTCCAATAAATGCTTATCTCAACGAGTTGAAGCATTTATGTTAGAAAAAGTAAAAAACTTATGAATTCCTTCAAGCTGCTTGTAACTGCTAAAATATGTTGAATGGGACATGATTCCACAAAATATGTCAAAATCACTCAAATCCAGCCAGTGGTTCAAAAGAAAAAGCCATGTGGTCAAAAAATGCTTATCTCACTGAGTTGAAGCATTTACGTTAGACAAAAGAAAAAAAAAAAGGTATGAATTCCTTCAAGCTGGTGTTTGCTGCATAAATATGTTGAATGTGACATGATTCTGCACAATACATGTCAAATCCACTCAAATCCAGCCACAGGTTTAAAAGATATAGCCATGTGTTCAAAAAGTACTTATCTCCCCGAGTTGAAGCATTTATATTAGAAAAACTAAAAAACTTTTGAATTCCTTCAAGCTGGTATTTGCTGCATAAATATGTTGGATGGGACATGATCCCGCACAATATTTTTCAAAATCAATAAATCAAGCCACAGGTTTAAAAGATATAGCCATTTGGTCAAAAAATGCTTATCACACCAAGTTGAAGCATTTATGTTATAAAATGTAAAAAACTATTGAATTCCTTCAAGCTCCTGTTTACTGCTAAGATATGTTGAATGGGACATGATTCTGCACAATATATGTACTAATCATTGAAATCCAACCACTGGTTTAAAAGATATAGCCATGTGGTCAAAAAAATACTTATCCCACCGAGTTGACTTATTCATGTTACCAATTGTAAAAAAACTTATGAATTCCATCAAGCTGCTTGTTGCTGCTGAAATATGTTGAATGGGACATGATTCTGCACACATGTCAAAATCACTCAGATCCTGCCACAGGCTTAAAAGATATAGCCATGTGGTCAAAAAATACTTTTCCCACCAAGTTAATCATTTTGTAAACAATTATGAATTCCTTCAAGCTGCTTGTTACTGCTAAGATATGTTGAATGGGACATGTTTCCACACACTATATGTCAAAATCACTCAAATCCACCAACAGGTTTAAAAGATATAGCCATGTGGTCAAAAAATGCTTATCTCACCGAGTTGAAGCATTTATGTTAGAAAAAGTAAAAAACTTATGAATTCCTTCAAGCTGGTGTTTGCTGCATAAATATATTAAATGGGACATGATTCTGCACAATATATGTCAAAATCCCTGAAATCCACCAACGGGTTTAAAAGATATAGCTATGTTGTCAGAAATGCTTATCTCACCGAGTTGAAGCATTAATGTTACAAATTGTAAAAAACTAATGAATTCCTTCAAGCTGATGTCTGGTGCTGAGATATGTTGAATGGGACCTGATTCTTCACAATTTTTGTCAAAATCACTGAAATCCACCCACAGGTTTAAACGCTCCCGACACCAGACAAACATTCACTGCACTCATCCACATATGCACGTCCGGAGTTCCAGGAGCTCCAGCCAAAGTCCGAGTCCGTGTCCGAGGAAGGTGTGCATTGGAAAAGGCGGGATGTTTGCGGAGAGAGAAAGACAAGGAAGTGCTCACAGCCACTCATTCACATGTGCACGTCCGGAGCTCCGTGAGCTCAAGCCGACGTTCGGGGGATCCGTGTCAGAAAAACCTGCATGATCGCTAGGCTGGGGGTCGCTCGCTTAACCACCGACCCCCTCATCCCTCCACAAACTCATGCAATACGCCTCTAAACACATCGCTTGCCCCGACTTAGGGAATCCTAGACCCTACTTACACCCTGCCCCAAATTAACTCCTATACTCATTCACATGAGCACATGTGGAGCTCCCTGAGCTCCGCCGACTCATTCACATTTGAATGATTCTCTATATTTTATGTCCGCTAGATAGAGGCATCCGCACATGCGCATCAGTGGAGCTTCAGGCTGGCTGAGGCATGGACTGAAAAAAAAGACACGTGTGATGAGCTATAATGAAGAGAAGCATATTTTTATTATAAATTGACAAAAGAGAGGGGGGGGGGGGGCAAACCTTTTCCACGGCTCTAAACTCGTCGCTCGCCGCTATTCTGGGAATACTGGATGTTTTTTTTCCTCCGCTTTGTAATATGTTATGCCCGCTCGTTGGAGGACTTCGTGCATGCATATGAGAGATGCGGCTCAGAGACGGACCGTCCACAAGCAGCTGTGGCCGACCCACATGAGATTGCAATGGCGAGAGGTGCGTCTCTCCGGCCACCGTACGGAAGAAGCTGGGTGTTTGAGGGGAGACAAAGACGAGGAAGTGCTCTCAGTCTCTCATTAAAATTGTGGCTTCTGCTTCTGCTCTCCTCTTATTCTCCGATCCGGGCACCGGGCCCCAGTCCTCCCAAACAGCGGGACTTAGCGCATTTGGTCCCCAGTCCCTATCCTCCCGATCCGCGGGACTGAGGCGAATCGTGGGCCGGGCTTCTCCTCTCCTCCGCTCCGGGCACCGGGCCCCAGTCCTCCCAATCCACGGGACTGAGGCGAATCGCAGGCTTGGCATCTGCTCTCCTCCACTCACCCGCTCTGGGCCCCGGTCTTCCCGATCCGCGGGACTGAGGCAAATCGCGGGCCGGGCTTATACTCTCCTCCGCTCCTCTGCTCCGGGGCCGGGTCCTTCTGATCCAAGAGACTTAGGCTATTTGGTCCCCAGTCCCCGTCCTCCCGATCTGCAGGACTGAGGCGAATCGTGGGCCGGGCTTCTGCTCTCCTCCGCTCCTCCCCTCCGGGCCCTGGTCCTCCTGAACAGCAGGACTTAAGCGACTTTGGTCCCCGGCCCCGGTCTTCCTGATCTGCGTGTCCGAGGTGAATTGCGGGCTGGGCTCCTGCTCTCTTCCGCTCCGGGCACCGGGCCTCAGTCCTCCCGAACAGCTGGACTTAAGTGAATTTGGTCCCCAGACCCAATTCTCCAGATCCGCAGGACTGAAGCGAATCGTGGACCGGGCTTATACTCACCTCCACTCCAGGCCCTGGTCCTCCCAATCCGCGGGACTGAGGTGAATTGAGGGGCCAGGCTTCAGCTCTCCTCAGCTCCTCCGCTCTGGGCCCTGGTCCTTTCAGTCCACGAGACTTAGGCTATTTGGTCCCCGGCCCCAGTCCTCCAGACCCGCGGGACTAAGGCAAATCACGGGCCGGGTTTCTGCTCTTCTCTGATTCTCCACTCCGGGCCCTGATCCTCCCAATCCGCGGGACTGAGGTGAATCGCAGGCTTGGCATCTGCTCTCCTCCGCTCTCCCGCCCCGGGCCCCAATCCTCCCAATCCGCAGGACTGAGGCAAACTGCAGGCCAGGCTTCCGCTCTCCTCCACTCTTCCGCTCTGGCTCCTGGTCCGTCTGATGGGCGGGACATAGAAGAATTTGGTCCCCAGCCCCAGTCCTCCCGATCCGCGGGACTGAGGCGAATCGCGGGCTCAGCTTCTGCTCTCCTCCACTCCTGTGCTCCGGGCCCCGGTCCTCCCAATCCGCAGAACTGAGGCAAATTGCGGGCCAGGCTTCTTCCTCTCCTCCACTTCTCAGCTCCGGGCCCCAGTTCTTCTGATCTCCGGGACTGAGGCAAATCGCGGGGAGGGTTTCTGCTCTCCTCCGCTCCTTCCCTCCGGGACACAGTTCCCCCGTACCACGGGACTTCAGCGACTTTGTTCCCTGGCCCCGGTCCTCCCGATCCACGGGACTGAGGCGAATCGCGGGTCAGGTTTCTGCTCTCCTCCACTTCTCAGCTCCGGGACCAGGTCCTCCTGATCAGCGGGACTGAGGCGAATCGCAGGCTCAGCTTTTGCTCTCCTCCACTCCTCTGGGCCCCGGTCCTCCCAATCCGCAGAACTGAGGAGAATTGGGGGCCAGGCTTCTGCTCTCCTCCGCTCCGAGCTCCAGTCCTCCCGATCCGTGGGACTTAGGCGAATTCGGCACCCGGCCCAGGTCTTCCCGATCCACGGGACTGAAGCATCGCGGGAGAGGCTTCTGCTCTCCTCCATGCCCCGGTCCTTCCCATCCGTGGGACTTAGGATAATTTGGTCCACAACCCCGGTCCTCCCGATCTGCGGGAGTGAGGCGAATCGCGGGTCGGGCCTCTGCTCTTCTCCGCTCCTCAGCTCCGGGCCCCGGTCCTCCCCATCCACGGAACTGAGGATAACTGCAGGCCAGTCTTCTGCTCTCCTCCGCTCCGGGCCCCAGTCCCCCCGAACCCCGGGAGTAAGGCGAATTTGTGCCCTGGCCCCGGTCCTCTGACCCACGGGACGGAGTCGAATCGCTGGCCGGGCTTCTGCTCTCCCCCTCCGGGCCCCTGTCTTCCCCTCCGGGACCCTGTCCTCCCAAATCGCGTGACTTAGGCAAATTACGGGCCAGGCTTCTGCTCTCCTCCGCTCCTCAGTTTCAAGCCCCGGTCCTCCCTACCTGTGGGACTGAGTCGAATCATGGGCCGGGCTTCTGCTCTCCTCAGCTCCTCTCCTCCGGGCACCGGTCCTCCCACTCCGTAGGACTCAGTAGACTTTGGTCCCTGGCCCCGGTACCCCCAATCCGTGGGACTGAGGCGAATCGCGGGCTGAGCTTCTGCTCTCCTCTGCTTCGGTTTCTGATCCCCCCTGTTCCGCAGGACTGAGGTGATTCGCAGACGGGGCTACTGCTCTCCTCCACTCCTCCCCACCAGGCCACGGTTCCCCCGTACCGTTGGACTTAGGCGACTTTGGTCCCTGGCCACGGTCCTCTCGAATCGCAGGACTGAGGCGAATCGCGGGCCAGGCTTCTGCTCTCCTCCGCTCTCCCGCTCTGGTACTCCCAATCAGCAGGACCGAGGCGAATCGCAGGCTTGGTATCTGCTCTCCTCCGCTCTCCTGCTCCGGTCCCCAGTCCTAACGGTCCGCGGTACTGAGGTGAAACGCAGGCTTGGCATCTGCTCTCCTCCGCTCTCCTGCTCCGGTCCACAGTCCGCGGAACTGAGGGGAATGGCGGGCCGGGCTTCTTCTCTCCTCCCCTCCCAAACTGTAGGACTTAGGCAAATTGCTGGTCAGGTTTCTTCTCTCCTCCGCTCCTCAGGTTCGGGCCCCGGTCCTCTCTACCTGTGGGACTAAGGCGAATTAGGTCCCCGGTGCCAGTCCTCCACGGGACGGAGGCCAATCGAGGGCCAGGCTGTCACGCTGTGCTGGGGCGGACTCGAGCAGGGAACCACACTTCGGGGCAGAGATGGGTTGGAAGCGCTTTTATTTGATTGAAGTGGCAGAACGGGATGCAAACGGGATGGGTTGCAGACAGGACAGGTTGCAGACAGAACTGCAGAAGCTGGGCCTCACCAGTACGGGATGCAGACCGGCCGTGACTCGGGAAGGGAACAGAGGTCACGCCGGCCGACTGGGCCCGGCCGTGACTCGGGAAGGGAACAGAGGTCACACCTGGGGTCCGGTCCTGGCAAGGAATGCGGTCCGGTCCTGGCAAGGAATGCGGTCCGGTCCTGGCAAGGAATGCGGTCCGGTCCTGGCAAGGAATGCGGTCCGGTCCTGGCAGGGCTTCACAGTAGTCTGTGAGGACCACAATCCCCCGGCGCCAGGCAGAGAGTGCCGCTGCCCTTTATAGGGATCTTGATTAGCGGCATCTGCTGCAGCTGGCACAGATTACAACGGGGATCAGCTGTGAACCCTGACACAGGCATCTGCTCTCCTCCAACTCTCCGCTTCAGGCCCCGGTCCTCCTGATCCACAGGACTGAGGCGAATCGCGGGCCGGCTTCTGTTCCCCCCCGCTCCTCCCCTCCGAGCCCCGTTCCCCCTATACCGCGGAGGTAAGGAGAATTTGGTCCCGGGCCCTGGTCTTCCTGATCTGCGGGACTGGGGCGAATCGAGGTTTGGGCTTCTGCTCTTCTCCGCTCCTCTGCTCCGAGCCCCGGTCCTCCCAAATCTGCAGAACTGAGGTGAATTGCGGGCCAGGCTGCTGCTATCCTCTGCTCCTCCTCTCCGGGTCCCAGTCCTCCCGATCCGCGGGACTAAGACGCATTTGTTCCCTGGTCCCTGTCCTCCTGATCCATGGAACAGAGGCAAATCGCGGGCCAGGCTTCTGCTCTCCTCCGCTTCTCAGCTCCGGGCCCCAGTCCTCCTCTGTTCCTCCCTTACCGGCCCAGGTCCCCCCGTACCGTGGGACTTAGGCGACTTTGGTCCCTGGCCGGGCTGGCCTCTCCTCTGTTCTGGGCCCCAGTCCTCCCAAATCTGCAGAACTGAGGAGAACTGCGGGCCAGGCTTCTGCTGTCCTCCGCTCCTCAGCTCCGGGCCCCAGTCCTCCTGACCCGCGGGACTGAGGATAACTGCAGGCCAGTCTTCTGCTCTCCTCCGCTCCTCAGCTCCGGGCCCCAGTCCCCCCGAACCCCGGGAGTAAGGCGAATTTGTGCCCTGGCCCCGGTCCTCTGACCCATGGGACGGAGTCGAATCGCTGGCCGGGCTTCTGCTCTCCTCCACTCCTCCCCTCAGGGCCCCGGTCCTCCCGATCCGTGGGACTGAGCAAATGTGGTCCTCGGCCCCGGTCCTCCCGATCGCCGGGACAGAGGCTAATCGCAGGCTAGGCTTCTGCTATCCTCCACTTCTCCGCTCCAGGCACCGGTCGTCCTGATCCGCAGGACTGAGGAGAATCGCGGGCCGGACTTCTGTTCCCCCCCGCTCCTCCCCTCCGAGCCCCGTTCCCCCTATACCGCGGAGGTAAGGAGAATTTGGTCCCGGGCCCTGGTCTTCCTGATCTGCGGGACTGGGGCGAATCGAGGTTTGGGCTTCTGCTCTTCTCCGCTCCTCTGCTCCGAGCCCCGGTCCTCCCAAATCTGCAGAACTGAGGTGAATTGCGGGCCAGGCTGCTGCTATCCTCTGCTCCTCCTCTCCGGGTCCCAGTCCTCCCGATCCGCGGGACTAAGACGCATTTGTTCCCTGGTCCCTGTCCTCCTGATCCATGGAACAGAGGCAAATCGCGGGCCAGGCTTCTGCTCTCCTTCGTTCCTCCCTTACCGGCCCAGGTCCCCCCGTACCGTGGGACTTAGGCGACTTTGGTCCCTGGCCAGGCTGGCCTCTCCTCTGTTCTGGGCCCCGGTCCTCCCAAATCTGCAGAACTGAGGAGAACTGCGGGCCCTCCCCTCCAGGCCCTTGTTCCCCCTGTAACGCGGTGGTTATGAGTCTTTGACCTTGGTCCTGGTCTTCCTAATCTGAAGGACTGGGGCGAATCGCGGCTTGGGCTTCTGCTCTCCTCCTTCTCTTCCCCTCCGGGCTCTGGTCCTCCCAATCCGCGGGACTTAGGCGAATTTGGCTCCCGGCCCCGGTCCTCCCGATCGACGGGACTGAGGCAAATCGCGGGCCAGGCTTCTTCGCTCCTCCTCTTCTCCGCTCCGGGCCCCGGTCCCCAGTCCTCCTGATCCGCAGGACTCAGGCGAATCGCGGGCCAGGCTCCTGCTCTCCTCCACTCCTCTGCTCCAGGCCCCAGTCCTCCCAATCCGCAGGACTGAGGCGAATTGCTGGCCAGGCTTCTGCTCTCCTCCGCTCCTCAGCTCCGGGCCCCAGTCCTCCCGACCCGCGGGACTGAGGATAACTGCAGGCCAGTCTTCTGCTCTCCTCCGCTCCTCAGCTCCGGGGCCCCAGTCCCCCCGAACCCCGGGAGTAAGGCGAATTTGTGCCCTGGCCCCGGTCCTCTGACCAATGGGACGGAGTCGAATCGCTGGCCGGGCTTCTGCTCTCCTCCACTCCTCCCCTCAGGGCCCCGGTCCTCCCGATCCATGGGACTGAGCAAATGTGGTCCTCGGCCCCGGTCCTCCCGATCGCCGGGACAGAGGCTAATCACAGGCCAGGCTTCTGCTATCCTCCACTTCTCCGTTCCGGGCACCGGTCCTCCTGATCCGCAGGACTGAGGAGAATCGCGGGCCGGACTTCTGTTCCCCTCCGCTCCTCCCCTCCAGGCCCTTGTTCCCCCTGTAACGCGGTGGTTATGAGTCTTTGACCTTGGTCCTTGTCTTCCTGATCTGAAGGACTGGGGCGAATCGCGGCTTGGGCTTCTGCTCTCCTCCTTCTCTTCCCCTCCGGGCCCTGGTCCTCCCAATCCGCGGGACTTAGGCGAATTTGGTTCCCGGCCCCGGTCCTCCCGATCCACGGGACTGAGGCAAATCGCGGGCCAGGCTTCTTCTCTCCTCCTCTTCTCCGCTCAGGGCCCCAGTCCTCCTGATCCGCAGGACTCAGGCGAATCGCGGGCCAGGCTTCTGCTCTCCTCCACTCCTCTGCTCCAGGCCCCGGTCCTCCCAATCCGCAGGACTGAGGCGAATTGCTGGCCAGGCTTCTGCTCTCCTCCGCTCCTCCCCTCAGGGCCCCAGTTCCCCGATCCCTGGGACTGAGGCAAATTTGGTCCCCGGCCCCAGTCCTCCCGATCCACGGGACTGAGGCCAATCGAGGGCCAGGCATCTGCTCTCCTCCAACTCTCCGCTTCAGGCCCCGGTCCTCCTGATCCACAGAACTGAGGCGAATCGCAGGCTGGGCTTCTGTTCCCCTCCGCTCCTCCCCTCCGAGCCCCGTTCCCCCTATACCGCGGAGGTTAGGAGAATTTGGTCCCGGGCCCTGGTCTTCCTGATCTGCGGGACTGGGGCGAATCGAGGTTTGGGCTTCCGCTCTTCTCCGCTCCTCCGCTCCGGGCCCTGGTCCTCCCAAATCTGCAAAACTGAGGTGAATTGCGAGCCAGGCTTCCGCTCTCCTCCGCTCCTCAGCTCCGGGCCCCAGTCCTCCGATCCGCGGGACTATGGCAAATTTGGTTCCCGGCCCCGGTCCTCCCAATCCAAGGGACTGAGGCGAATCGCGGGCCAGGCTTCTTCTCTCTTCCACCTCTCCGCTCAGGGCCCCGGTCCTCCTGATCCGGGGACTCAGGCGAATCGCGGGCCAGGCTTCTGCTCTCCTCCCCTCCTCCCCTCCAGGACCCGGTCCCCTGTTACTGCGGGAGTTAGGTGAATTTGTTCCCCGGCCCCGGTCCTCCTGATCCACAGGATAGAGGGGAATCGCTGGCCGGCCTTCTGCTCTCCTCCATTCCTCTGCTCTGGGCCCCGGTCCTCCCAATCCGCGGGACTGAGGCGAATTGCTGGCCGGGCTTCTGCTCTCCCCCGCTCCTCCCCTCAGGGCCCCGGTTCCCCGATCCCTGGGATTTAGGCAAATTTGGTCCCTGGGCCCGGTCCTCCCGATCCATGGGACAGACGCAAATCACAGGCCAGGCTTTTGCTCTCCTCCACTTCTCAGTTGCGGGCCCCGGTCATCCCGATCCACGGGACTGAGGCAAATTGCGGGTCAGGCTCCTGCTATCCTCCACTTCTCCGCTCCGCGCCCCGGTTCTCCTGATCCGCAGGACTGAGGCAAATAGCGGGCCGAGCTTCTGCTCCCCTCTGCTCCTCCCCTCCATGCCCTTGTTCCCCCTGTACTGCAATGGTTAGGAGTCTTTTGACCCCGGCCCCGGTCTTCCTGATTTGCGGGACTGGGACGAATCGCGGGTTGGGCTACTGCTCTCCTCTGCTCCTCAGTTCCAGGCCCCGGTCCACCCAATCCGCGGAACTGAGGGGAATTGCGGGCCGGGCTTCTTCTCTCCTTCGCTCCTCTCCTCCCTGCCCCGGTCCTCACGATCCAAGGGACTGAGGCCAATCGAGGGCCAGGCTTCTGCTCTCCTCCACCTCTCTGCTTCAGGCCTGGTCGTCCTGATCGGCAGGACTGAGGCGAATGGCGGGCTGGGCTCCTGTTCCCCTCCACACCTCCCCTCCGGGCCCCGTTCCCCCTGTACTGCGGAGGTTAGGAGTATTTGGTCCTGGGCCCTGGTCTTCCTGATCTGCGGGACTAGGGCAAATCAAGGGTTGGGCTTCTGCCCTCCTCCGCTCCACCGCTCCGATCCCTGATCTCCCCGATCCGAGGAACTGAGGCGAATCGCTGGCCGGGCTTCTGCGCTCCCCCGTTCCTCAGCTCCGGGCCCCGGTCATCCCGATCCCTGGGTCTGAGGCGAATTTGGTCCCCGGCCCCGGTCCTCCTGATCCACGGGACTGAGGCGAATCGCGGGCCAGGCTTCTTCTCTCCTCCACTACTCAGCTCCGGGCCCCGTTCCCCCTGTACCGCGGAGGTTCGGAGTATTTGGTCCTGGGCCCTGGTCATCCTGATCTGCGGGATTAGGGCGAATCGAGGGTTTGGCTTCTGCCCTCCTCCGTTCCACCGCTCCGATCCCTGATCTCCTCGATCCGTGGGACTGAGGCGAATCGCTGGCCGGGCTTCTGCTCTCATCCGCTCCTCAGCTCAGGGTTCCGGTCCTCCTGATCCACAGGACTGAGGCGAATCGCTGGCCGGGCTACAGCTCTCCTCCACTCCTCTGCTCCAGGTCCCGGTCCTCCCAATCCGCAGGACTGAGGCAAATCGCTGGCCGGGCTTCTGCTCTCCTCCGCTCCTCAGCTCAGGGCCCCGGTCCTCCCGATCCCTGGGTCTGAGGCGAATTTGGTCCCCGGCCCCGGTCCTCCCGATCCATGGGACAGAGGCAAATCACAGGACAGGCTTTTGCTCTCATCCACTTCTCAGTTCCGGGTCCCGGTCCTCCCGATCCACGGGACTGAGGCAAATTGCGGGCCAGGCTCCTGCTCTCCTCCACTTCTCCGCTCCGGGCCCCGGTCCTCCTGATCCGCAGGACTGAGGCGAATCGCGGGCCAGGCTTCTGCTCTCCTCCACTTCTCCGCTCCGGGCCATGGTCCTCCTGATCCGCAGGACTCAGGCGAATCGCGGGCCGGGCTTCTGCTCTCCTCCGCTCCTCAGCTCAGGGCCCCGGTCCTCCCGATCCCTGGGTCTGAGGCGAATTTGGTCCCCGGCCCCGGTCCTCCCGATCCATGGGACAGAGGCAAATCACAGGACAGGCTTTTGCTCTCCTCCACTTTTCCGCTCCGGGCCCCGGTCCTCCTGATCCGCAGGACTCAGGCTGATCGCGGGCCAGGCTTCTGCTCTCCTCCGCTCCTCCCCTCCAGGCCCCGGTCGCCCCATACCGCGGGAGTGAGATGAATTGCTGGCCAGGCTTCTGTTCTCCTCCACCTCTCCGCTTCGGGACCCGGTCCTCCTG
This sequence comes from Fistularia commersonii, assembly GCF_037954325.1. Classification (NCBI taxonomy): domain Eukaryota; kingdom Metazoa; phylum Chordata; class Actinopteri; order Syngnathiformes; family Fistulariidae; genus Fistularia; species Fistularia commersonii. Next base: position 7,083,202 of record NC_141288.1, read on the forward strand.
ATTCGCGGGACTTAGGCGAATTTGGTTCCCGGCCCCGGTCCTCCTGATCCACGGGACTGAGGCAAATTGCAGGCCAGGCTCCTGCTCTTCTCCACTTCTCCCCTACGGGCCCCGTTCCCCCTGTACCGCGGAGGTTCGGAGTATTTGGTCCTGGGCCCTGGTCTTCCTGATCTGCGGGATTAGGGCGAATCGAGGGTTTGGGTTCTGCCCTCCTCCGCTCCACTGCTCCGATCCCTGATCTCCCCGATCCTTGGGACTGAGGCGAATCGCTGGCCGGGCTTCTGCTCTCCTCCGCTCCTCAGCTCAGGGCCCCGGTCCTCCCGATCCCTGGGTCTGAGGCGAATTTGGTCCCCGGCCCCGGTCCTCCCGATCCACGGGACTGAGGCAAATCGCGGGCCAGGCTTCTTCTCTCCTCCACTTCTCAGCTCCGGGCCCCGTTCCCCCTGTACCGCGGAGGTTCGGAGTATTTGGTCCTGGGCCCTGGTCATCCTGATCTGCGGGATTAGGGCGAATCGAGGGTTTGGCTTCTGCCCTCCTCCGTTCCACCGCTCCGATCCCTGATCTCCTCGATCCGTGGGACTGAGGCGAATCGCTGGCCGGGCTTCTGCTCTCATCCGCTCCTCAGCTCAGGGTTCCGGTCCTCCTGATCCACAGGACTGAGGCGAATCGCTGGCCAGGCTTCTGCTCTCCTCCACTTCTCCGCTCCGGGCCATGGTCCTCCTGATCCGCAGGACTGAGGCAAATCGCTGGCCGGGCTTCTGCTCTCCTCCGCTCCTCAGCTCAGGGCCCCGGTCCTCCCGATCCCTGGGTCTGAGGCGAATTTGGTCCCCGGCCCCGTTCCTCCCGATCCATGGGACAGAGGCAAATCACAGGACAGGCTTTTGCTCTCATCCACTTCTCAGTTCCGGGTCCCGGTCCTCCCGATCCACGGGACTGAGGCAAATTGCGGGCCAGGCTCCTGCTCTCCTCCACTTCTCCGCTCCGGGCCATGGTCCTCCTGATCCGCAGGACTCAGGCGAATCGCGGGCCGGGCTTCTGCTCTCCTCCGCTCCTCAGCTCAGGGCCCCGGTCCTCCCGATCCCTGGGTCTGAGGCGAATTTGGTCCCCGGCCCCGGTCCTCCCGATCCATGGGACAGAGGCAAATCACAGGACAGGCTTTTGCTCTCCTCCACTTTTCCGCTCCGGGCCCCGGTCCTCCTGATCCGCAGGACTCAGGCTGATCGCGGGCCAGGCTTCTGCTCTCCTCCGCTCCTCCCCTCCAGGCCCCGGTCGCCCCATACCGCGGGAGTGAGATGAATTGCTGGCCAGGCTTCTGTTCTCCTCCACCTCTCCGCTTCGGGACCCGGTCCTCCTGATTCGCGGGACTTAGGCGAATTTGGTTCCCGGCCCCGGTCCTCCTGATCCACGGGACTGAGGCAAATTGCAGGCCAGGCTCCTGCTCTTCTCCACTTCTCCCCTACGGGCCCCGTTCCCCCTGTACCGCGGAGGTTCGGAGTATTTGGTCCTGGGCCCTGGTCTTCCTGATCTGCGGGATTAGGGCGAATCGAGGGTTTGGGTTCTGCCCTCCTCCGCTCCACTGCTCCGATCCCTGATCTCCCCGATCCTTGGGACTGAGGCGAATCGCTGGCCGGGCTTCTGCTCTCCTCCGCTCCTCAGCTCAGGGCCCCGGTCCTCCCGATCCCTGGGTCTGAGGCGAATTTGGTCCCCGGCCCCGGTCCTCCCGATCCACGGGACTGAGGCAAATCGCGGGCCAGGCTTCTTCTCTCCTCCACTTCTCAGCTCCGGGCCCCGTTCCCCCTGTACCGCGGAGGTTCGGAGTATTTGGTCCTGGGCCCTGGTCATCCTGATCTGCGGGATTAGGGCGAATCGAGGGTTTGGCTTCTGCCCTCCTCCGTTCCACCGCTCCGATCCCTGATCTCCTCGATCCGTGGGACTGAGGCGAATCGCTGGCCGGGCTTCTGCTCTCATCCGCTCCTCAGCTCAGGGTTCCGGTCCTCCTGATCCACAGGACTGAGGCGAATCGCTGGCCAGGCTTCTGCTCTCCTCCACTTCTCCGCTCCGGGCCATGGTCCTCCTGATCCGCAGGACTGAGGCAAATCGCTGGCCGGGCTTCTGCTCTCCTCCGCTCCTCAGCTCAGGGCCCCGGTCGCCCCATACCGCGGGAGTGAGATGAATTGCTGGCCAGGCTTCTGTTCTCCTCCACCTCTCCGCTTCGGGACCCGGTCCTCCTGATTCGCGGGACTTAGGCGAATTTGGTTCCCGGCCCCGGTCCTCCTGATCCACGGGACTGAGGCAAATTGCAGGCCAGGCTCCTGCTCTTCTCCACTTCTCCCCTACGGGCCCCGTTCCCCCTGTACCGCGGAGGTTCGGAGTATTTGGTCCTGGGCCCTGGTCTTCCTGATCTGCGGGATTAGGGCGAATCGAGGGTTTGGGTTCTGCCCTCCTCCGCTCCACTGCTCCGATCCCTGATCTCCCCGATCCTTGGGACTGAGGCGAATCGCTGGCCGGGCTTCTGCTCTCCTCCGCTCCTCAGCTCAGGGCCCCGGTCCTCCCGATCCCTGGGTCTGAGGCGAATTTGGTCCCCGGCCCCGGTCCTCCCGATCCACGGGACTGAGGCAAATCGCGGGCCAGGCTTCTTCTCTCCTCCACTTCTCAGCTCCGGGCCCCGTTCCCCCTGTACCGCGGAGGTTCGGAGTATTTGGTCCTGGGCCCTGGTCATCCTGATCTGCGGGATTAGGGCGAATCGAGGGTTTGGCTTCTGCCCTCCTCCGTTCCACCGCTCCGATCCCTGATCTCCTCGATCCGTGGGACTGAGGCGAATCGCTGGCCGGGCTTCTGCTATCATCCGCTCCTCAGCTCAGGGTTCCGGTCCTCCTGATCCACAGGACTGAGGCGAATCGCTGGCCAGGCTTCTGCTCTCCTCCACTTCTCCGCTCCGGGCCATGGTCCTCCTGATCCGCAGGACTCAGGCGAATCGCGGGCCGGGCTTCTGCTCTCCTCCGCTCCTCAGCTCAGGGCCCCGGTCCTCCCGATCCCTGGGTCTGAGGCGAATTTGGTCCCCGGCCCCGGTCCTCCCGATCCATGGGACAGAGGCAAATCACAGGACAGGCTTTTGCTCTCATCCACTTTTCCGCTCCGGGCCCCGGTCCTCCTGATCCGCAGGACTCAGGCTGATCGCGGGCCAGGCTTCTGCTCTCCTCCGCTCCTCCCCTCCAGGCCCCGGTCGCCCCATACCGCGGGAGTGAGGTGAATTGCTGGCCAGGCTTCTGTTCTCCTCCACCTCTCCGCTTCGGGACCCGGTCCTCCTGATTCGCGGGACTTAGGTGAATTTGGTTCCCGGCCCAAGTCCTCCTGATCCACGGGACTGAGGCAAATTGCAGGCCAGGCTCCTGCTGTCCTCCACTTCTCTGCTCCGGGCCCCGTTCCCCCTGTACCGCGGAGGTTCGGAGTATTTGGTCCTGGGCCCTGGTCTTCCTGATCTGCGGGATTAGGGCGAATCGAGGGTTTGGGTTCTGCCCTCCTCCGCTCCACCGCTCCGATCTCTGATCTCCCCGATCCGTGGGACTGAGGCGAATTGCGGGCCAGGCTTCTACTCTCCTCCACCTCTCCGCTCCGGGCCCCGGTCCTCCTGATCCGCAGGACTCAGGCGAATCGTGGGCCAGGCTTCTGCTCTCCTCCGCTCCTCCCCTTCAGGCCCCGGTCCCCTGTTACCGCGGGAGTTAGGTGAATTTGTTCCCCGGCCCCGGTCCTCCTGATCCACAGGACTGAGGCAAATGTTTGGCCGGGCTTCTGCTCTCCTCCACTCCTCTGCTCCAGGCCCCGGTCCTCCCAATCCGCGGGACTGAGGCGAATTGCTGGCCAAGCTTCTGCTCTCGTCCGCTCCTCCCCTCAGGGTCCCAGTCCTCCTGATCCCTGGGACTGAGGCGAATTTGGTCCCCGGCCGCGGTCCTCCCGATCCGCGGGACTGAGTCGACTCGCAGGCTTGGCTTCTGCCCTCCTCCACTCCTCAGCTCCGGGCCCCGGTCCTCCCTATCTGCGGGTCTTAGGCGAATTTGGTCTCTGGCCCCGATCCTCCCGATCCACGGGACTGAGGCAAATCGAGGGCCAGGCTTCGGCTCTCCTCCACTCCTCAGCTCCGGGCCCCGGTCCTCCCTATCTGCGGGACTTAGGCGAATTTGGTCTCTGGCCCCGATCCTCCCGATCCACAGGACTGAGGCATATCGAGGGCCAGGCTTCGGCTCTCTTCCACTTCTCCGCTCTGGTCCGACAACATTACGAAGTTGCCTCAGGACGAGCCTCTCCAGCGACTTCATGACGTGTGATGTCAGGGCCACTGGTCTATAGTCGCTGTGTGTGCTGGGATGCTTTTTCTTGGGCACTGGGACCAGACATGAGGTTTTCCACCGGTCAGGGACAACCATCTGGTTTAGGCTCAGGTTAAAGAGGTATGTGAAGATCCCACACAGCTGAGAGGCACATCCTTTCAGCACTCAGGGGCTAAGTCCGTCAGGGCTGAGGTGTTAACGAGACATTGTACAGGGAAGCAGAAGAGGTGCGTGGGGGAGGGGTAAAGGTCTTAGAGGTGAGGGGTGAGGGCACAGGGGGAGGAAAGTCCTGAGCGGAGCTGGGGGGAGGGTGGGCAGAGGCTTCTTCATCAAATCTGTTGAAAAACAGGTTCAGTTCGTTGGTCTCATGCAGGTCTCCTACCATCACCTGGCTTCCTTGTTTTCCATGGCCAGTGATGGTTTTCAACCCACTCCACACCTCCTTCATGTTGTTCTGCTGGAGTTTGCTCTCCAGCTTTCTCCTATAACTGTCCTTGCCCTCTGTGGTCTTCTCCCTCAGCTCAGTCTGCACCGCTTCAGCTCCTCTTTGTCTCTGCTCCTGAATGCCGCCTTCTTCCTGTTCAGCGTGGCCTTAATGTCCTTAGTCACCCAGGGTTTGTTATTTGTGAAACATTGCACCGTCTTGGTGGGGATGATGTTGTCCGTGCAGAAGTTCACATAGTCCGTAATGCATGCAGAGAGTTTTTCAATGTCCTCTCCCTTATCTTTGCAGAGCACATCCCAGTCAGTCGTCTCAAAGCATCCCTGAAGAGTCAGTTCTGCCTCCTGAGACCACCTTCGGACAGTTCTGGTGATCACAGGTTGCTGCTGGACTTCGTGAACATAGCAAGGCTTTAGATGGACCAGGTTGTGGTCTGCCCTGCCCAGAGCAGGGAGAGCTGTGCAGATGTATGCGTCCTTGGCATTTGCATACAGCAGGTCCAGGGTTTTATTCTCTAGTCTTGCAGTCCACAAACTCTCTGGGCAGATGGTACGGCCGGAGACTCACAGCCAACAGTTCGATGTCCGGGCTGCACACACGCTCCTTTACCGTGATGTGTCCGGGGTTGCACCACTTGTTGTTTACAAACACTCCTCCTTTCTTCTTGCCGCTGCTGGCACAACTCCGGTCCCCTCACACCAACTGAAAGCCGGGTAAACTCACCACAGAATCCGGTATGTTGCTGTTTAGCCAAGTCTCTGTGAAGCACAACACCGAGGCCTCACGAAACACACCATCGCTCCGTGTGAGTGCTGTCCAACTCCTCCAACTTGTTGCTCAGCGATCTCACGTTTCCCATCACAATCTCCTCTTCCTCAGCTCCCGTCTCCTCCCCGCTCGGTAGCCCCGGTATTTCCTCCGTAGCTCCTTAGGGATTTCGTGCCTTTCCCCCATCCCGCCGCTGCATCTCAGCTCCATCAGCTGATCCCAGGTGTAAACAATGGAGTCGTTTCGCTGCTCCGCCAGGACCGGGATGTGGCTTGAAAAAAGTACTCCAAGCACCACGAAAACAAGAAATAGCGAATGGAGCAACATCTCTTGTTTTGGTAAAGTCAATTAACTAAATAGTTACTAAAGCAAGAAGTAAATAGAAAAATAGAAGTAGAGAATTTAGGAAAAAGAGACGCTAAGGTGAGGAGAAACTCTGGCAGGCAGCCGCCTATGGCAGCGCCGGAAGTAGCAAGGCGAATCGCTGGCTGGGCTTCTGCTCTCCTCCATCTCTCTGCTCTGGGCCCCGGTCCTCCCAATCTGCGGGACTGAGGCGAATCGAGGGCCGAGCTTCTGCTCTCATCAGCTCCTCCCCTCCGGGCCCTGGTCCTCCTGAACTGCGGGACTTAGGCTAATTTGGTCCCCAGCCCCGGTCTTCCCGATCCGCGGGACTGAGGCGAATCACGGGCTGGGCTTCTGCTCTCTTCCGCTCCTACTGTTAGAGTAATCTACCTTATGTGGCAAAACTGTCTGTGTTATATTATCATGTGTGAGAACCATATTCTGTTTTTGCGAGCTATACAAGCTGTAAGCTTATCCTGTTATACTTCTCTATGCAACCTGTATCCACGTCCTCTGATGCAAACAATCCTGTGAAAAGTGCTGGCTGTACTAAACACATGATTATCCCGTGAGAAGCGACACCCCACATGCGTCTACCCACTAACTTTTATCTTGCTTACGCAAATGTAACAACACCAGTTACGAATAGAAGCTCATGCTATCGAAGGGAGGTCAGAGCTGTCAGGAGACTACTCCGTTGGTGCTCCAGCTGACTCTCCTCGCGAGCTTAACAGACTTGACTTGCCTCCTGTCTTCCTTAAAGTGTTGATGTCGGCCTTTGAACCCCGACATTAATTTGGTCCTTCGAGCCGGATGCCAAGATACCTGACGGCCCAGACGGAGTACATCAATCAGAAAGCCCTTGATCAAGGCAATTCTCGATTAGGCAGAGAATTATGAGACCCTTTCTGGACTGATGTGAGTCCTTCCGCCGGAGTCTGACGGTTGAAGGCAGTCCCAGGGACGGCAGGGATGAGTAGAAATCTGGTTCGTAAATAAGAGTTAAAATTACACAAATGGATAACACATTTTGGGTTCAAGGGTAATGCAGCCACAGGGCGGCACTGGCCAATGTCTCTCCAAGCCTGCCTTGGGGGGGCACGGAGCAGTGTCTCCCTGTGCCGGTCCCAAGCCCGGATAAATGCAGAGGGTTGCTTCAGGAAGGGCATCCGGCGTAAAATTTTTGCCAAAACCAAACCTGCGAGTCAACCATAACTATACCATACCGAAAGGTGGATATACTGTGTGTCCAGGAGACCAGGTGGAAAGGTAGTAAGGCTAGACGCTTAGGAGCAGGCTTTAAGCTGTACTATTATGATACTGACAAGAAGAGAAATGGAGTAGGAGTTATCTTGAAGGAGGAGTTTGTAAGGAACGTCCTAGAGGTGAAAAGAATGTCAGATAGACTTTTGAGTCTGAAATTGGAAATTGAAGGTGTGATGCTCAGCTTTGTTAGTGGCTATGCCCTGCAGGTGGGATGTGAATCTGAAGAGGAGAAGTTCTGGAATGAATTGGATGAAGTGATGCAGAATATTCCCAGAAAGGAGAGAGTGGTAATTGGTTCAGACTTCAGTTGACATGTTGGTGAAGGCAATAGAGGGGATGAAGAAGTGATAGGGAGATTTGGTATCCAGGATAGGAATGCAGAGGGACAGATGGTGGTAGATTTTGCAAAAAGGATGGAAATGGCTGTAGTGAATACCTTTTTCCAGAAAAAAACAGGAACATAGGGTAACTTATAAGAGCGGAGGTAGGAGCACGCAGGTAGACTACCTCTTGTATAGACGAGGTAACCTGAAAGAGATCAGTGACTGCAAAGTAGTTGTAGGTGAGAGTGTAGCCAGACAGCATAGGATGGTGGTTTGTAGGATGACTCTGATGACAAGATGAAGAGGACAAAGGCAGAGCAGAGGACAAAGTGGTGGAAGCTGAAAAGGGAGGAGTGTTGCATGGTTTTCAGGGAGAAGTTGAGAAAGGGTCTGGGTGGTCAGGGTGAACTTCCAGATGATTGGACAACAATAGCTAGTGTTATCAGGGAGACAGGTAGAAGAGTACTTGGTAGATAAGGAGACTTGTAGATAAGGAGACTTGGTGGTGGAATGAGGAAGTGCAGGAGTATATGCAGAGAAAGCGGTTAGCGAAGAAGAAGTGGGATACTGAGAAGACTGAAGAGAATAGACAGGAGTTCAGGGAGATGCGGCAAAAGGTAAAAATAGAGGTAGCAAAGGCAAAACAAAGGGCGTATGATGACTTGTATACTTGGTTGGATAGTAAGGAGGTGAGAATGATCTATACAGGTTGGCGAAACAGAGAGATAAAGATGGAAAGGATGTACAACAGGTCCGGGTGATTAAGGATAGAGAGAGAAATGTATTGACAGATGCTAGAAGAGTGATGGGAAGATGGAAAGAGTACTTTGAAGAGCTGATGAATGTGGAAAATAAAAGAGAGGCAAGGGTAGAAGAGGTGACTATTGTAGACCACAAAGTAGCACAAATTAGTAAAAGTGAAGTGAGGAAGGCATTGAAGAGGATGAAGAGTGGAAAAGCAGTTGGTCCTGATGATGTACCTGTGGAGGTGTGGAAGTGTCTAGGAGAGGCAGCGGTAGATTTTCTGACTAGATTATTCAACAGGATCTTAGAGAGTGAGAAGATGCCTGAAGAATGGAGACAAAATTTGATGGTGCCTATTTTTAAGAATAAAGGGGATGTGCAGAATGGTGGCAACTATAGAGGGATAAAGTTGATGAGCCATACAATGAAGTTATGGGAAAGAGTAGTGGAAACTAAACTGAGAGCAGAAGTCAGCATTTGTGAACAGCAGTATGGCTTCATGCTTGGAAAAGTACTACAGATGCAGTATTTGCATTGAGAATGCTAATAGAAAAGTACAGAGAAGGTCAGAGGGAGCTGCATTGTGTTTTTGTAGACCTAGAAAAACCATATGACAGGGTGCCAAGAGAAGAGCTCTGGTATTGTATGAGGAAGTCTGGAGTGGCAGAGAAGTATGTTAGACTGGTGCAGGACATGTATGCTTGCTGTGAGACACTGGTACGGTGTGCTGTAGGGGTAACAGAGAAGTTCAAGGTGGAGGTGGGACTCCATCAGGGATCAGCTCTGGACCATGATGTTTGCGGATGACATTGTGATCCGTAGTGAGAGCAGACAACAGGTAGAGGAAAACCTAGAGAGGTGGAGGTATGCTCTAGAAAGGAGAGGAATGAAAGTTAGTCGCAACAAGACAGAATATTTGTGTGTGAATGAGGGGAACTCAGGTGGAACGGTGAAGCTACAGGGAGTGGAGATCAAGAAGCTGGAGGATTTCAGGTACTTAGGGTCAACAGTCCAGAGCAACGGAGAGTGTGGAAAAGAGGTGAAGAGACGGGTCCAAGCAGGTTGGAATGGGTGGAGAAAAGTGTTGGTGTACTATGTGATAGAAGACTTTCAGCCAGAATAAAGGGAAAGGTGTACATGACAGTGGTGAGACCAGTGATGATGTATGGACTAGAAACTTTTACAATGACCAAAAGACAACAGGCAGAACTAGAGGTTGCAGAGATGAAGATGTTGAGGTTCTCTTTGGGAGTGACCAGGATGGATATGATCAGGAATGAGTCTATCAGAGGTACGGCACATGTTAGATGTTTTGGAGAGAAGGTCAGAGAAGCCAGACTGAGGATGGTTCGGTCATGTGCAGAGGAGGGATAGAGAATATATTGGTAGACGGATGCTGGAATTGGAGCTGCCAGGCAAGAGGTCTCGAGGAAGACCAAAGAGAAGATTTATGGACGTAGTGAGAGAGGATATGAAAGTAGTTGGTGTGAGAGAGGAGGATACGGAGAATAGGGTTAAATGGAGAAAGTTGACTCGCTGTGGCGACCCCTGACGGGAAAAGCCGAAAGAAGACGAAGGGGAAGAAGATTTGGGGTTCAAGGGTGAACTGAAGGTCAAACCATTGTTGGAGTAAAGAGAACAGATACTGAAGAAATGTAAAAACAATGCAGGAAAAGCAGAAAAATGGGGAATGAGCAGTTTAGAATACTGGATCCAAATTGCACAAAAACGAGAAGATGGTATGTGGAGAGCGCAGTCGGAGAAACAGGCCAATAAGAAAGATAAAAAGGGGGGGAGTAAAAGAGGAAGAAAAACAGTCAGATGATGAAAAGAAAGATGTGATGTATCACAGGAAGGAAGATGACGATCCAGTAGGCAGAAGAAGGACCACTGGACCAAAGCTGTGGGAATGAGAAAGTAGATCAAAGCCGGGGGAACGAGAAAGTGATAGTGAGAAGGACAGTGAAGGTGATAAGCGTAGGAGTCGTAATCCAAAAACAACACAGAGAAGTATATATCCAGATCTTGGGAATCTGTCACCTCCCCCGTATGAAACAGGGGAGGATGAGAAACAAAATAGAGTGAAAACTAGAAGTATAGATCCAGGTAAAAACGACTTCCCAAAACATTTGGGAAGGTTTTAAGTCCAAAAGTACAAGATATGAAAAATGACGGAGAATTGTACGCAGTTAAATGCGACAAAAAAAGTTTGTTTCCCATGGTGGAAGTAGCAAATCCTAATGCAGGAGTAAAAGGGGAAAGACGTACTATTCTAGTGTTCAGAACATGGCCACTGGATGACTTAGCTGCCTTAAAAGGCATAACACCTCACAAAGAAGATATAGAACGATGTGAGGAGGAACTGAGGTGTCTGATAACAATGTATCATCTAAACGGACAAGAAGTTCAAACAGTATTCATGCAACATTTTGGCCTAGATTGGCAGAAAATCCAAGGCAATTGGTCATGTCTCAGGAATATCACTCTGGATGGTGACAATGAACCACTTACACATGATTCCACGGTACTCCGTGATCGAATCAATGAGGTATTTGAAAGAGCAAGAACAATGTTTAAGAAAAGAGCAAATTATTGCAACATAGGACGAGTCCGACAGGGGGACGATGAGAAATTTGAAGATTATATTTGTCGCATGAACGTCGCTTTTAAGGCTATCAGCGGACTAAGGGATAATGGGGAGGCTGATGGTACATTTCAACAGCAACTGAAAAATGCTCTGCACCAGAACTCTAGAGAGCCTGTACAAAATTTGGTGAACAAACATATGATTGGATTTGGGTCAAAAACACTAACAGAATATACCGAACATGCAATACATGCTGATAGAGTAACAAGAGCAAAAAAATAGCCAAAACTCCTGATGTATTCTGGGAAGATGAAGGAACAAGTTATGATGGCATCTTCTACCAGAATAAAGGGAGATGACGTTACAGAGGCAGGAGGCAGAGGAGGTGGACTGAAAGGCCGAGGGTTTCGTGGTCAAGGAATGACCAGGAAAGATCGAGGCAAAGAAGAATGCTGGTCATGCGGTAAAGTTGGCCACATGGCAAGAGATCACCTGAATAATCGTAGTCAAAACCATACGGCCTGACTATCACGGGAGCAGACATCACCTGTACCGGAGGTGGAGTTAAATTTAGACGAAATCTTTTCTATGAATGTGCCCAGACCTGAAGTCACGTTATTGGTGAATGGACAACCAGTTATATTTCTTTGTGACTCAGGGGCTTGTAGAACCACCTGCAAAGAATCAATACCAGATGTAACCTCTAGTGATGAAACTGTAACTGTCAGATCAGCCAATGGAATAGTGTCTACCGTTCCACTCTCTCAACCGGTGTGGATACGAGATCCCGAGGGGATATCATGTAGATTGCCCCTCTTAATAATGGAGCAATGTCCGGTAAATCTGATGGGAAGAGATGGCATGGTACAGTTACAACTGGCACTGATTCCAACTAATAATGGAAGAATGATTGTAAAAAGACAACGAGAATTGGCTAAGGCTGGTTCCATGGTCATACAAGGTGTAGAAAGCCCACAGATATTTTATACCTTAGATCTGTCCAACTCTGCTCCTACCTGGACAGGGGAAAATTTACTTTCGTTGGCTAAGAAATTGTTAGCAGATCAACAACAATGCCTGACAGCAGGAGAATTACATGTGACCATGTATTTTAGGCATAGTCCAGGACCAGACTAAAACTATGAGAAAAAATTGACATCAGTTACGCCTGCTCAAATTACAATCACACATCTGTATACGGATGGTGAAGGAGGGGCAGCTGCGGGTGTGTTGCTTCCCCCAAGGCTGCAGCCTCTGTTTAGAACTGGAGAAACTCCACATATCTCCATATGCAAAAAAAACAGAGCAGGAATGGCCGTTCCTATCTAATCTCATAATGAAAGGACAAGTAACTAATTGGGAAGAATGTGGCCCCGACCAAGAAACCAGTAAAAGAACAGGCCTGATTAGAATGCGTCTGTATTGGTCAGTGCAAGTCTCTATGGGAATCCACATGCTTGAATCAAAAGAATGACAGATATTCTTGACAAAAGATGAAAGTGTATGGCTAAAAGAAGTTCCGCAGTCATTATGGTCTAAAGGAGCATCTGATGTAGGACTCATCAGAGGAGCCCTACCGGTAAAAATACGACCCAAAAGTGAATTCAGGCCACGAATGAGACGGTATCCCCTCAAACCAGACACCCTCGAGGGAATACAACCAGTAATTTTTCTCTGTACCAATACACAAAGAAAGTCAATTCTGGTTCGCATTCACCTTTAGAGGGAAGCGATACACTTATACGCGATTACCACAGGGATACTGCGAGAGCCCAGCAATCTATTCCCAGGCGATGGGCTCTAGCATGTCTACATTCGAACCCCCAGGAGGGAGCCAAATTTTATTATATGTCGACGACATATTGCTGACATCACCTAATCTCGAAACGTGTAAAATAGATACAATGGCGTTACTAAAACATCTAGCAAAAGAAGGACATATAGTCAACATAGACAAGGTGCAATTATGCAAAGACACAGTTAAATATTTGGGACACAATTTAAGCGGCAATGGCCGAACGATAACGCCAGGTAGAAAGGAAGCTATATTGCAAGCACCGCAACCGCTAACTAAGAAACAAATGATGTCTTTCCTAGGACTGACCCATTATTGCAGAACATGGATACCAAATGATGCGGAACTTACAGGACCCTTACAGTCGCTGATATACGCACAAGAGCTAAAAATGAATGAGGAGCTGGTATGGTCCGACGGAGCCGTAACCGCATTTAAAGAACTGAAACAAGCTATAGTGTCCAGCTCAGCATTGGCTCTTCCAAATTATAGCAAAACCTTTGCCCAAATGGTAGATTGTAAAGGCAGTTACATGACTTCTGTCTTAACCCAGAAACTTGGTGATAAGCTGCAGCCTGTGGCTTTCTATTCCTCCAAACTGGACAGTGTGGTGTGTGCGTTACCACACTGTGTGCGTGCAGTCATAGCAGCATCTATGGCCGTAGAGTCTAGTGCTGGGATAGTTCTGTATCATCCACTTGTACTGCGAGTACCCCACGCAGTATCAGCGTTACTGTTACAGACGAATATGGTTTTCCTATTACCTGCACGACACCTGTCATGCATGGCTATGTTGCTGTTACAACCTCACGTAACATTAGAAAGATGCACTATGCTAAATCCAGCAACACTGATGCCTATCCCAGAGGGTGGGACACCACACTATTGTCAAGAAAAAGCTGAAACTGTAGCAAAAGCCAGACATGATTTACAAAGTGAACTACTATCGGTGGGCGCCACGTTATTTGTGGACGGCTCATCCAGGCGAAATGATATGGGTAAACCTATCACCGGTACGCAGTAGTAACAATAGACCAGGTGATAGAAGCCAGGTCATTACCATCCCATTACTCTGCACAAGCGCAGAATTAGTGGCACTGACGCGTGCTTGTGAAGTATATGAAGGCAAAGATGTAACAATATACACGGATAGTCAATATGCATTCTCCACTTTGCACACTTTTGTACAGTATTGGCAAAATCACGGAATGGTAACATCAACAGGGAAGCCAGTCACCCACGCTACCCTGCTAACCAATTTGCTATCTGCGGTAAAGAAGCCTCGGCAATTGGCAAATGCGCCGCCCATACAAAAGGAACCGATTCGGTGACTAGAGGAAATGCATTTGCGGACCTAAACACAAAGAAAGCAGCTGCTGAGCCACTTCCTCCATCTCTCTGTACTCTGACACAGGATGTTGACACTAACGTTCTCAAGACTATGCAACAACAGAGCCCGGCGACTGAGCGTTCTAAATGGACTGCACAGGGCACGGTTCTGACAGAAGGTATCTATGTCTCCCCAGACGGTAAACTTGTACTTCCCAGAAATTTGTTTTGGTGGGCTGCAATATTGAGCCATGGACTGACTCATGTCTCAACAGGGGGGATGGTCCAGCAAATGCCATCGTATTATACGATGTATGGATTTCAATCATTTGCAAAACATTTCTGTAGAGCATGCCTAATATGTGCAAAACACAATGCACAAGGGAATCTAAGACCACAAAGAGGTAAATTTCCTAAGCCAAATTATCCATTTCAAGTTATACACATGGATTTTATAGAACTCAGCCCAAGCGAGGGAAGGAAATACTGTCTGGTCTTCATAGATGCTTTCTCAAAGTGGGTAGAAATAGTTCCAACAAAAACTCCAAATGCAATAACAGTTGCCAAGGCTTTGTGCAAAGATATCATAGCTAGACACGGAATCCCAGAAACAATCTATAGTGATGACGGAAGTCATTTTGTAAACCAAGTAATAACTAATGTAGGGAAACTGTTCGATATCCGACTAAAAAACCACTGTGCCTACCACCCACAAAGCGCAGGACTAGTGGAAAGAATGAATGGAACAATAAAAAAAACGCCTAAGAAAAACTATGGAGGAGACTGGACGACCATGGACCCAATGCTTAGACTCAGTAAAAATGCACATTAGTGTAATAAGCACAGGAGGATTAACACCGTATGAAATTCTACATGGTAGACCATACAGACGACCAGATTTTGGAAATATATGGGAAAGGAAGAGGAAACACTAGCAAATCACATGAGGAAAGTTGTGGAGAATATAGAAAAAACACCTAAAACCCTGAATAACAATTCTGTCTCCCTGCAGAGCAACGAGTTGGTGAAGCCTGCGGACTGGGTGTTGGTACGCAGCATTAAGAAAAAGCATTGGTACTCGCCTAAGAGGGAGGGACTGTTCCTAGAGCTGCTGACTACGCCAACCGCACTAAAGATAGCGGAGAGGTCCACCTGGGTGCACCTAACACACTGTAAAAAGGTAATTCAGTACCAAGACGGGAACCCTCAGTCTCAGTCAACAAATAGATCAGAGAAGTGAAACTGTTAACAATAACAAATGTGGACAGGCAACTAGAGATGCAAAAGACAACTCCTTAAATGTCAAAATATGTGCACCTGGCAATGAATCATCTTCGATATTCATTCCGTATAAAGCAATGACGAATACACAAGGGGACAAAGGGACAGATTACCAAAATCATTATGAATGGTACGCACTACTGTCCTGTTACAAACAATGCTATTGTCACGGCTGGTCCTGCTTAATAGGAGAGACCGGGTATGACTGGAAAACATGGTCACAAGGCATAGCAGCTATAGAACAAACCAAATTTAAGATATACAAAAACCACAGAAGGCCTTACACTTAAATATGACGCAGAATGGCTTGGAACGATGGATCCAACCTACATAGATACACAGAGGAAGTGTATGACCATTGTCTTGAGACCATACTCCAGTGGACGGGATCCATCATTTACCCTTGAATTATGTTCTGGATACAACTCCACTGAAATAGCAGGGGGACCAAAAAATTTAGGAGTAAAAATGTATGTGCCTAACAGAAGAAAAGGAAAAGATGAGAAAATAGGCAAAAAAACAATGTCAATATCCGGAGTAGGCGGAATCATCAATAATTGGTTACTAATGGCAGAGCAAGCTGCACGATCAGCAAACCAAGATTGTGTGGTGTGCCTGGAAGCGGCCAGTGCTGCGAATAGCACCGTCTCCCATACCAATGAATTGCATAATAGAAGTAATGACTAAGGATGATATAAATAAGACCAATTATGCCAAATGGGACATTTCCGTTAGCAAAGACAGCCTTAAGGAAACCAATATTCTCACAAGAAGTGGCTAACCAAAGTTTCATGTGTGTAAATCTCACTGAAGGAACCACCAGAATTGGAAACGCACCTGCAGTCCGAACCTGCATAGAAACGTTGCCATGGCCCCATGGTAATGAAACCATATCACGTGCTGATGTGTGGTGGTGGTGTGGTAGAGATAAACTATACGATGGATTACCGAGGAATAGAACAGGAATATGTGCATTAGTAACTCTACTATTGCCGGTAGATGTAATAGGTATCAATCAAACTGATTTAGATAAAGCCTTAATACTAATGGGAAAAAAGAAGTAGCCTACATCGTGGAAAGCGCTCCGCAGAATGGCTTGGAACGACGGATCCAACCTACATAGATGCAATAGGAGTACCACGCGGAGTGCCGGACGAGTATAAATTAGCAGATCAGGTTGCGGCAGGTTTCAAGGCTGCCATCTGCTGGTGGTGTACCACAAACAAAAATGTAGACCGCATCAACTACATCCATTATAATGTACAGAGACTTGGCAACTAAAAACAGCATCCTCCTCTTTTGCAGGTTTCAGAGAGGAGGATGATGAGGAAGCTCGACAGCATCATGGACAAGATCCATCACCCCCTGCATGCCACGTTGATGTCCTGTCGGAGCTCTTTCAGTCGTAGACTGATACCACCAAAGAGCTCCACTGAACGCCACAGGAGGTCTTTCCTACCTGAGGCTATCAGACTTTTTAATTCCTCTTTCCTCAGCCGCAGGGAATCTTCAATCTTTGTAGTTACTGCTAACAGTTAGACAATTCATTTCATTATATTTCTTATTCTTCCTCCTTTCTACTATTATGTATTACTGTTATGTTTTTGTACTTGAAACTCTGGCACAACAATTTCCTGTGGGATTAATAAAGTTGTTCTCATCTCATCTCATCTCATCTCATCTCATCTCATCTCATCTCATCTCATCTCATCTCATCTCATCTCATCTCATCTCATCTCATCTCATCTCATCTCAACTACACTCTATGTGAGCTCGAAGCCGTAGCTGAACAATTGTCAGCAACGTCACTCATGGCCTTCCAGAATCGAATAGCCGTAGATATGTTATTAGCGAACGAAGGAAGAGTGTGCACTATATTCGGAGAATCATGTTGTACATTTATACCTAATAACACCGCTGCAGGTGGAAGCCTGACAAAAGCTATAGAAGGGTTGAGAGCGCTCAATGGGAAAATGAAGGAAGATTCTGGAGTAGATACATCAGTATGGGATGAGTGGTTGAGTGTGTTTAGAAAATATAAAGCCTTAGTGTCATCCATCCTCCTGTCAGCAGCCGTATTCTCTGCAATGTTAACGTTATGTGGATGTTGCTGTATACCGTGTATAAGAACTCTCGCCAACAGAATAATTATCACAGCCCTCACACCAGAAACTGAAGAACAAAAGCTACAGCTGTACCCATTATTGGAGAATGAAGATAATGACACCACAGGACTGAAAGAATTTTTCAGCGAGGATGAAAGAGAAGAAGAGTCTCCACTGTACTGAAAGAAAGATGAGCAACGGATGACCTCGCAGTTGAAAATCTGACGAAGAAGGGGCTGTGGAGCGAAGGAAACAAAGTGCTCACAAATGATAAACAGAGGGAAATGTTAGAGTAATTTACCTTATGTGGCAAAACTGTCTGTGTTATATTATCATGTGTGAGAACCATATTCTGTTTTTGCGAGCTATACAAGCTGTAAGCTTATCCTGTTATACTTCTCTATGCAACCTGTACCCACGTCCTCTGATGCAAACAATCCTGTGAAAAGTGCTGGCTGTACTAAACACATGATTATCCCGTGAGAAGCGACACCCCACATGCGTCTACCCACTAACTTTTATCTTGCTTACGCAAATGTAACGACACCAGTTACGAATAAAAGCTCATGGTATTGAAGGGAGGTCAGAGCTTTCAGGAGACTACTACGGTGGTGCTCCAACTGACTCTCCTCGCGAGCTGAACAGACTTGACTCGTCTCCTGTCTTCCTTATACTGTTGATGTCGGCTGTAATGATCCCCGTAATTTCGTGGCGGCACAGATCTTGACTGCTGGTGTAGTTTATAGTTTTATTTGCAACCATTGAAAAACAAAACGTAAAAACGACAACCACCATAAAAGCTTGTGCCCTATTAAGGGTTCATATCAAAAGTAGAAAAATAAAACTTCACATAGAGGATGCCGTAACTTTCTCTAGTTAGCACTCTCGCAATACAACCGTTTTTCCGGCAGAAGTAAGAAAATAAAATCCTCTTACCAAAATAAGATATCAAATTCGGAAAACACAATCAAACCATTTACCTAAAATGATAACACATTTCAGGTGGTTATTTACACTCCCACCAAATTATAGTGTTTTATATGGAAATGTTAAACACATAATTTCCACATCAACAAAATAACCTGTTAAAACATTTACTGTACAACACAGTTATCTATACTACATTACATAACTACAATGGGTTCAATCTGCCTCTGGCAACAAAACTAACTTTTGGACGGGGCGCTCCACTGATGAAAGTTTGTTGGTGCGCTCTCCCTGCTGATTCAGTTCTTTATCTCCAAGCAGGATTTTTACCCGTCTCACAAGTCCATTTTGACCCTTAAGGATTTCCGAGAATCTGCCCTGTCTCCACTGGTTCCTGGACAAAGTGTCGTCGGTGTCCATGACTATATCTCCAAGCTTCAGGTTCCTTTTGATACTATGGCAGCGCTGTCTCACCGTGATGTTGTGGAGATACTCCCTTTTCCATCTACTCCAAAATTGCTCCGTCAAGTACTGCACCTGACGCCATCTCTTTCTTCCGTAAAGATCCAGTCTTTCAAAGGTGCCAGGAGGGGGTAAGGCAGTAGTGGATTTCATTGAGATCAGGTGGTTAGGAGTAAGTGGTTCTAGACTATTTGGGTCGTTCAGTGTCAACAGTGAATGGACGGCTGTTTACTATGGCCATAGTTTCATAAAGGAAAGTGCGTAATGAAGTATCATTGAGCCTACCAGGGGACAACAGCAGGGTGGCATTGAGGACACTTCTTACAGTCCTAATCTGTTGTTCCCATACACCCCCTGCGTGGCTGGCGTGAGGTGCATTCACTACAAACTCACACTGTTTCTCTGCGAGGAATGTATTCAGTCTGTCCATGTCCAATTCCTTTAGTGCAGCATTTAGTTCATTTTTGCACCCATAAAGTTAGTGCCTTGATCACATTTAATTTGTCTTACAGTACCTCTTAAAGCAATGAAGCATCGCAGTCCGTTAATGAATGTGTCTGTAGACATATCTTCTAACATCTTAATGTGAACTGCTCTAGAGCACAAACAGGTGAAAATTAAACCATACCTCTTGTGTTCTTTTCTCCCTTGATTTGTCCAGAAGGGACCGAAACAGTCCATGCCACAATATGTGAACGGCGCAGATGGCTCTGTTCGTTCCACTGGGAGGTCACTCATTCTTTGGCTTTCAACAGGCCTTCTCAGCCGTCGGCAAATGACACAGTGGCGGATGCAGGTTGCAACTGCTCTGATTAGCCCACAGATCCAATAGCCATTGGACCTGATCTCATTGATGGTGAAGCCTTTACCCTGATGTCTCACTCTTTCGTGATAATGAGCAATGATGAGTTTTGCTATGTAATGTTCTTGTGGTATGACTGTGGGGTGTTTAAATGGGGCTGGGAAAGATGAGCGGCTGAGCCTACCTCCCACCTTGAGCACACCCTCTGTGTCTATGAAAACATCAAGATGACTCAGCTTGTTGTTCCTTGGAAGTTGATGACCTTTGCGCAGAAAGTTCATTTCTCTTGGGTATGCTTGATTTTGCAGGTCTTTAATGATGAGTTGCTCTGCACTTTGTCTTTCACTGACTGTTGAGAGGGCGTTAGATTTATCCTTACGAGCACGTCGCAAAAGGCGTGCCGCCGCTCTAACAGCCTGAGACCAAGATGAAAATTGACAGAGTCTGTCCACAAGGTTAACTTGCACTGAGGTCTCTGTCTGAAAGGTCTGAGCCTTCTTAACTTCTGGGTCACCCACGGGTAGCTCTATAGGTACTTCCAGCATTTCTATTTTATTTTTCCACAGAAAGCTAGGGCCAGTGAACCAATCAGATGAGAGCAACTCGTCCACTGTTGCCCCCCGAGAAGCACAGTCTGCTGGGTTGTCAGGTAAAGACGGCCTTTCCTTGACATTTCATAATGTCCATGCTTGTTTTTCCTTATATTTTCCTTTAACTTATCCAGAAAGATCAAATCCTGTTGAGAGACAGTTTTGTCCTTTTCCAGAGTGTCTCTGAAATCAGTCTCTAGAACTTTGAGAGGGGTCGTGGCAGGTAGCTCCTTCACGATTACTCTGGGGCAATGACTGGTTAATGATGAGTCGGAGAGAGGAGCTGAACAGCCAACAATAGTCCATCCTAAGTCTGTGAGAACGGCAAAGGGTTCATCATCTTTTCCAGTTATGACTTGTCTGGGCACAAGTGTTCTTGGACAGTTGTAGCCGATCAGTAACCCCACTTCACAACTCAGCAGCGGTGGTATTTGGTCAGCTATTGTGGTGAAATGGCGCCATTTTCTAGCTGTTTCATGCGTTGGAATATGTTCTCTGTTGGCAGGTATGCAGTCTTTGGTGTAGACAGGGGGTAAACTAATGTGCACAGTGGAATGGAAACCTCTCACACGTAGACCAGATGCTCTTTCACTTTTTAAAACCATATTCTCTCCCATCATAGTGGTAAGCCTTAGTTTAACTGGGTAAGTAGTTAGCTGCAGTTCTTTACTCACATCTCGTTTGATAAATGTTGTGTCGCTTTGTGTGTCCAGCAGGGCATACACAAGTTTCTTTCTGGATGGATCCCATTCATTTGAGACCCACACTGGCACTATCATGGAGGTGTTTGCTGCCTGACCTTGACTGGTGACGTTGAGGGACACAGCAGATGTTGGCTCTGTTTCAGTGCGTTGTGTTGTATCTCTTTTGTTTTCCTTTACCTTATTTTCACCCTTTTGGTAGCTGTTGTCGTGAAGACAAGTAGGATGTCGACCTTTGCACAAGCCACATGAGAGCCGGGATCTGCATTCTTTCACACCATGACCAGGTTTCAAGCAGCCGTAGCACAGTTTGTTGTTCTTGACATAGGTCCTCCTATATTCCAGTGTCTCTTTCAGGAAGTCTGGGCATTTGCAGAGCAGATGATTATTATTCTGACATAACAAACATGCAGTTTTGACCTCTTCTTTCATCATTGGCCGACTGTTATTGTTCACCACTGTTTGTGTGTTGAAGACACGGATTTTGTTCCTTTGTTGAACCTTGTGTTCACCTTGTCATAGCAGGATTCAGATGAATGGAGAGCAAAAAGGGAAGTGACTGGATTGCAGGCGGTTTCTGCCTCAATGGACATGAATTTGGCAAATTCTTCAAAGTTGGGAAAATCCTTTCCCTGTGAGAGACAGACAGCTACTTGGCGGTCATGAGGAGGCTGAAAGGGCTGGATGTTAGACTCCTCTTTAGCTTCTCTGTCATAAACCTCCAATCTGGCTTGAGCAGCTCTTAGATTTCTTTCAGCCTGCAAGTGTTCTAATTCTGCTTTATGTTCTTTTCTTCTACCAACAATTTATATTCAGCTTCCTTTGCAGCTAAATCCGCCGCTGCTTCAGCTCGCTTAGCTGCCACACTTGTGCGTTTGGAAAGACGACTGAGTTCAGAGTCAGTGCCATAAATGGAGCGAGCATAGTGTGGTTCAAGCAGCTCACGCAAGTGCTGTCCTTCATATTCTACATCATATTCGCCATCTATGCCTGTCAGTCTTTCATTTAGGATTTTCATTATATCACTTGTTACTGCTCCGCAGGCATCAACTTTGCGTCTTATTTCTGTATCAGGTGTACTAAGCATTCTCAGTTCATCAAACCTTTTTCAAAACTTCCATCTTTGTTTTCTCTATTTCATCTGCAAGAGATGCTAGGTGCTTTTCAGAAAGTTCATGCTTGAGTTCTTGTAGTGTCTTACGAGCTAGAGCCTTCCACTGATCAAAGCGATTAATAAGCTTCCTTTCCTTTCTACTCTGTTCTTCTTTACCGTATATAAGCATTTTTTCAGTGGGAATTCGCACTCGTTCTGAGCGCCGAACTGTCTCTGAAACATCAATATCATCATCCTTTAGCAGTTCAACAAGCATTTTCTCATTATTTTGCAAAGTCTCTTTAAGTTCTTGCCTGACAACGCCCTTTTCTGCTTCACTCCGAAGCCTTTCCTTGTACTCCTCTATTTTCCTTCGAAGTGTAGCGATCTGCCCCTCGTTATGTTTTCCACGTGGATTAGCATTGCCCTCCATCATTTTTATTTATATATTTATTTAGCCTTTATCCTTAGCGTTACCACCACACCGTCTTCCGCTAGCCTCCGTCCTTATCCTTGTCCTCCAGAGGAGTGATCCTTTACAGCCGTAGTAATTCTCCTTCTTCCTCCGTTGGAAACGTTTAGTTGCAGGTTAGCATGAAGAGGGTAAAGCTCTTACTGTACTGATCCCTGTAATTTCGTGGCGGCACAGATCTTGACTGCTGGTGTAGTTTATAGTTTTATTTGCAACCATTGAAAAACAAAACGTAAAAACGACAACCACCAGAAAAGCTTGTGCCCTATTAAGGGTTCATATCAAAAGTAGAAAAATAAAACTTCACATAGAGGATGCCGTAACTTTCTCTAGTTAGCGCTCTTGCAATACAACCGTTTTTTCGGCGGAGGTAAGAAAATAAAATCCTCTTACCAAAATAAAATATCAAATTCGGAAAACACAATCAAACTATTTACCTAAAATAATAACACATTTCAGGTGGTTATTTACATCGGCCTTTGAACCCCGACACCTCCCCTCCGGGCCCAAACCCCCCATAATCCGCGGGACTGAGGCGAATTGTGGGCCGGGCTTCTGCTCTTTCCGCCCCTCCGTTCCAGGCCCTGGTCCTCCCGATCCATGGACTGAGGCGAATCGCTGGCCGGACTTCTGCTCTCCTCCACTCCTCTGCTATGGGTCCCGGTCCTCCCAATCCGCGGGACTGAGGCTAATCGCGGACCGGGCGTCTGCTCTCTTCCACTCCTCCCCTCCGGGCCCTGATCCCCAATAATCCGTGGGACTGATATGAATTGCGGGCCTGGCTTCTGCTCTTCCCCGCTCCTCTGCTCCAATCCCCCGTCATCCCGATCCACAGGACTGAGGCGAATCGTGGGCTGGGCACCTACTCTTCCTCCGCTCCTCCGCTCCGGGCCTTGGTTCTCCAGATTCCTGGGACTCAGGCGAATTTGTTCCCCGGCCCCGGTCCTCCAAATCCGCGGGACTGAGGTGAATTGCGGGCCGGACTTCTGTTCTCCTCCGCTCCTCCACTCTGTGCCCCGGTCCTCCCGATCCGTGGGACTGAGGCGAATCGCTGGCCGGGCTTCAGCTCTCCTCATTTCATCTGCTCCGGGCCCCGGTAAATTGCGGGATGGACTTCTGCTCTCCTCTGCTCCTCTGTTCCTCCGCTCCGTACCCCAGTCCTCCCGATCCGTGGGACTGTGGCGAATCACGGGCCGGGCTTCTGCTATCCTCTGCTCCTCTGCTTGGGGCCCGAATCCTCCCGATCCGCGGGACTGAGGCAAATCGCGGGCCAGGCTTCTGCTCTCCTCCACTTCTCCGCTCCGGGCCCCGGTCCCCGGTCCTCCTAATTCGCAGGACTGAGGCAAATCGCAGGCCGGGCTTCTGCTCTCCGCCGTTACTCCCCTCCGGGCCCCGGTCCTCCCGAACTGTGGGAGATAGGCGAATTTGGTCCCCGGCCCCGGTCTTCCCGATCTGAAGGACTGAGGCAAATTGCGGGCCAGGCTTCTGCTCTCCTCCGCTCCTCCGCCCCGGGTCCCGGTCCTCCCGACCCGCGGGTCTTAGGTGAATTTTGTCCCCTGCCTTGGTCCTCCCGATCCATGGGACTGAGGCGAATCCCGAGCTAGGCTTCTGCTCTTCCCCACTTTTCCTCTCCAATCCCCGGTCTCCCTGATCTGCAGGACTGAGGCGAATTGCTGGCCGGGCACCTGCTTTCCTCCATCCCTCAGCTTCAGGCCCCAGTCCTCCCGATCCGTGGAACTTAGGCGACTTTTTTCCCCGGCCCCGGTCCTCCCAGTCCGCGGCACTTTTCCTCTCCAATCCCCAGTCTCCCCAATCCGCAGGACTGAGGCGAATCACTGGCCTGACTTCTGCCCTCCTCCGCTTCTCAGCTCCGGGCTTAAGTCCTCCCAATCCGCGGGACATAGGCGAATTTGTCAGTCTTCCCGATCCACGGGACAGAGGCAAATCGCGGGCCAGGCTTCAGCTGTCCTGCACTTCTCTGCTCCGGGCCCCAGTTCTCCTGATCCGCAAGACTGAAGCGAACAAAGGGCTGGGCCTCTGTTCTCCTCCGCTCCTCCCCTCTGGGCCCCTGTCCTCCCGATCCGCGTGACTTAGCTGAACTTGGTCCCTGGCCCCGGTCCTCCCGATCTGCAGGACTAAGGCAAATCGCAGGCCGGGCTTCTGCTCTCTTCCGCTCCTCCGCTCCGGGCCCAGATCCCCAATAATCCGCGGGACTGAGGCGAATCGTGGGCCAGGCTTCAGCTCTTCCCCGCTTTTCCTCTCAAATCCCCGGTGCTCCCGATCCACGGTACTGAGGCAAATCGCTGGATGGGCTTCTGCTCTCCTCCACTTCTCTGCTCCGTGCCCCTGTCCTTCTGATCCGTGGGACTGAGGCGAATCACGGGCCGGGCTTCTGCTATCCTCCGCTCCTCTTGTCCGAGCCCCGGTCCTCCCGATCCGCAAGAGTTAGGCGAATTTGTTCCCCGGCCTCAGTCCTCCCGATCCGCGGGACTGAGGCGAATTGCTGGCCAGGCTTCTGCTCTCCTCCGCTCCTCCCCTCTGGGCCCCGGTCCTCCCGATCCGCGGGAGTTAGGTGAAATTGGACCCCAGCCCCGGTCTTCCCTATCAGTGGGACTGAGGCAAGTCGCGGGCTGGGCTTCTGCTTTCCTTCGCTCCTCCGCTCTAGGCCAGGGTCCTCCCAATCCGCAGGACTGAGGCGAATCGATGCCGAACGACTATAACAACAACCTACCCCTTTGAACTTGTGTCGATTGACTTTTTGCATTAAGACATGCAAGTACAGGTATGAATACATTCTGGTGGTAATGGATCATTTCATGCGCTTTGCAGAAGCATATGCAACAAAGAACAAGTCAGCTAAAACAGTTGTTGACAAGATCTTCAACCACTTTGCACTGAAGTATGGTTTTCCAGTGAGGATCCATTATGACATGGGCCGAGAATTTGAAAATCAACTGTTTGCCCAGCTCCAGAAAGTCAGTGGTCTTCGTGGCTCCCACACAACACCTTACCATCTGCAGGGGAACGGGCAGGTGGAGCGTTTCAATAAGACCCTGCTCTCCGTTGAGGACCCTCAAAGACAGTGAAAAAGCAGACTGGAAAGAATCACTGTCAAAAGTAGTACACGCCTATAATTGCACTCAGAGCGAAGCCACTGGATTTTCACCTTACTACCTGCTATTCGGTCACACTCCCAGACTCCCAGTATACGTACTGTTCACCCTTCCCTTCCAAGAACAACAAGGCAGCTATGAGGAATATGTGCAAAAGTGGCAGTCACAAATGAGCGAGGCCTATCAGATAGCATCAAAATCTGCTCAGACTGAAGCTTCAATGGTTAAACATCTTTATGATCAAAAAACACATGGCGTTCAGCTATACCCAGGCAACAGAGTTCTCCTTCGCAACTTTAAGGACAGAGGGGGGCCCGGTAAGCTCCGCTCATATTGGGAAGATACTGTGCATGTGATCGTTGCCCATAAAAGCCCTGGTATGCCTGTTTATGAAATTAGGCCAGAGAAAGGGGGTAAAAGTAACAGGGTGCACAGAAATTTGCTCCCTCAATGTGACAGCTTGTGTTAGAATATTCCGTCATGATTATAATGCATTGTGTTTGCATACATTCATTGTATTTACTGTTTATTTTGATTATAGTCCTTGTGTGACGTGAGGACGCTCACGTCAAGAGAGGGACTTGCAAAATCTCCTACGTCGAATTATAGAATCTCCAACTTCACATCATTATCTCACTATCAATTGCAAAGACTGTTAAAATGTAAGTGCGAGACCCCATCATGTAATGTAAAGGAATGCACTACCCTGCTTTTTCAATGACACCCCGTGTGGATAATCGACCAGAGCCAGGGCGTCAGGAGAAGTTTATCAGGACTTCTTCCGAACCGTGACTTCGATCAAAGCACGGTTTTACACAACCCAGGTGCTCACATTCCAAGAGAGCTTAAACCAGGGGTCAGGAGAAGTTTATCAGGACTTCCTCCGACCAACGGCTTTGATCGAAGCGCAGTTTTACGAGGCCCTGCACCCCAGATGCCCGCACTCCTACAGAGCGTAATATTGGGGGGGTCGGGGAAGTCATTATCAGGACTTCCTCCGACCCTTTGGCCAAGAGGTATAAAATGAGCCTGATCCTTTTGGATCGGGGCCAGAACTTCTTCATCTACACATTCGACTGGACGTGTCTCAGCGGGTGTCTAGAGGAGCCGAACGATCCTCATGGGGTGACATTCATTCTGACCCGTGATATCTCGTAAGTGAATTTTCCTGACTGTGAATAAACCATTCTTGCTTGATTAGTTCCTGGCCGTTGTGACGTTTTTCCCTGAATGATAATCTGAATTTGTTGACAACAAAGTCCGGTCCGGTGGCAAGAGCCACAAAAACGGACACTTGCCTATAGAAAAACAGGAAAACAAACAGCAAAACATGCAGAACAAGAAGACACAAGCCAGAACAAAAACAAAACAAAAGACTGTTCAAGAGAACACAGGCTCAGAAAGTGATGAAGACAGTGTTCTTGTCTGGAGATCTCCTCGCCTGCAGATTTGTGAGGACAGTAGCGCTCAAGTACACATTTCCGAGGCAGAGCAGCAGCTGGAGCCACTCCAAGGCAAGGAACAGCCCAACGAGCATCCTTCAGACGAGGAGCTACCCAGTGGTCATCCTTCAGACAAGGAACAGCCCTGGCAGAAAGACAGCAACAGTGGTGTCGAGCCAGGGGCATCGTCATCCCACAGCTACCCACAGAGGGAGCGGCGGCGACCCAGGATCCTCTCCTATGACCAGCTCGGACAGCCGACCAAAAGACCAGTGGGTATAGACTGCATCGAGTATAGTGTATCTCCCACATACCCACAGAGACTCTGGAGACCATGGACATTCAACACCTTGCAAGCAGCTTATTGAAGACTGATCTAGTGATACAGACACTGTAAGACTGTAATAAGGAAATGGTTACGATTCAGAATACACAGAAGTACAACTGAACCTACAGGGACTGAATTTGGTATATTGCACACATTTGCAGTGTTAAGTTAAACAGTGTGGCAATACGGTAACAGATAAAGTGAACAAGTTGGCCATTTATGTGTCTGGTTTCAAACGTAAAAGGTAGCATTCACTTCAAGTGAACCTGTTTATTAACCATCAGAAGAAATATGGTTATTCATTCAGATACTTTGGGATTACATGGAATAGTATGTGAAATTGTCTAATAAGGTAATTGCAAATTATTCTTTAAAGTAGTGCCATAAGTGTAATATAACCATAGTATAGGCTCAAGTAACACTGTTTTGAAAAGCAAGAATGTAAAAAAATGGTTCAACATTTTTTTTTTTTTTTTTAATTAAGCAGGGGAGGGTGTGGCACCCAGGACTATTTTGATAATTGGATCGGTATTGTTAGATGTGGAGACACCTCCCAACATTTTTGTTTTGTGTGTATATTGTTGTTGTTTTGATTTCAGATGGCACTCACCAACACTATGCCAGAGATGTTTGAACTGACGCTGTTGTAGTTCTTACTTTGACCGGGGGTGGCGGTACTGACACATCAGCGGGTGGTTGACTGCTGAAGCCTCGCGCACATACAGCGGTTGTCGGCATCTGGCTTCCAGCAGTCACTCGCCACTCTGACCAAAACGAATTGACTTGTGTATTCCAGGTGGGTTGAGTGTCCAGGTAGTTGTATATTTAGCAACAGTGTGGGAGTTTATGGGTTTAAGGAGACGTTTTGGGTGTTGGAACCAATTTTGTTGTGTGTTTGACGTTATGAGAGTAATCGCTAACCGGCTCTAGCAAAAGCTACAGCTAGCGCTAGTCGACGTTGACTGCAGAAGCTTTGCGCGCAAACAGCGGTTGTCAGCGTCTGGCTTCCAGCAGTCACTCGCGACTCTGACCAAAACGTAATGACTTGTGTATTCCAGGAATAAATCACATGTGACACAATAGTTTCTGCCTACTGTGTGTAACTGTTATATCTTTGAAACATGTGGGGGGATTTGAATGGCTTTGACGTATATTGTGCAGAATCATGTCCCATTCAACATATTTCAGCAGCAACAAGCAGTTTGAAGGAGTTTAGAAGTTTTTTTTTACAATTTGTAGCATAAATGCTTAAAGTGGGTGAGATAAGCATTTTTTGACCACTTATCTTCTTAACATGTGGCTGGATTCAAGTGATTTTGACATATATTGTGCAGAATCTTGTCCCATTCAACATATTTTAGCAGCAATAGGGAGCTTGAAGCAATTCATTTTTAACAATTTGTAACATAAATGCTTCACCTCAGTGAGACAAGCATTTTTTGACCACATGGCTATATCTTTTAAACCTGTGGCTGGATTTAAATGGCTTTGACATATATTGTGCAGAATCTTGTCCCATTTAACATATTTCAGTAGCAACCAGGAGTTTGAAGCAATTCATACGTTTTTTACAATTTGTAACATAAATGGTTCAACTCGGTGCGATAAGTTCTTTTTGACCACATGGCTTTATCATTTAAACCTGTGAGAGGATTTGAGTTGCTTTGACTTATATGGTGCAAAATCATATCCCATTAAACATATTTCTGTAGCAACCGGGAGCTTGAAGAAATTGATACGTTTTTGACAATTTGAAACATAAATGCTCAAAATGGGTATGATACGCATTTTTTGACCCCATGGCTATATCTTTTAAACATGTGGATGGATTTGAGTGATTTTGAAAGACATTGTGCAGAATCTTGTCCCATTTAACATATTTCAGCAGTAACCAGAGAATTGAAGCATTTCAGAAGTTTTTACAATTTGTAACGTAAATGCTTCAACTCAGTAGATTAGCATTTTTTGATCAAATGGCCATATCTTTTAAACCTGTGGGTGGATTTGAGTGACTTTCACATATATTGTGCAGAATCATGTCCTATTCAATATATTTCAGCAGCAACAAGCAGCTTGAAGCATTTCAGAAGTTTTTTACAATTTGTAACATAAGTGCTTCAACTCCGTGAGATAAGTTCTTTTTGACCACATGGTAGTATCTTTAAACCTGTGAGAGGATTTTACAGGCTTTGACTTATATGGTGCAGAATCATGTCCCATTCAATATATTTCAGGAGCAACCAGGCGCTTGAAGTAATTCATAAGTTTTATACAGTTTGTAACATAAATGCTTTAATTCTGTGAAATAAGCATTGTTTGACCACATGGCAATATCTTTTAAACCTGTGGCGGGGATTTGGGGAGGCTTTCACATCTTTTGTGCAGAATCATAACCCATTTAACATATTTCAGCAGCAACCGGAAGCTTGAAAAAAATCATTTGTATTTTAGGGTTCTCAACTAAGTGAGATTAGCATTTTACGACCAAATGGCAATATCTTTTAAACCTCTGGGTGGGTTTGCGTGGCTTTGACATATATTGGGCAGGATAATGTTCCATTCTACATATTTCAGCAACAATAAGCCACTTGAAGGAATTCATTAGTTTTTTACAATTTGTAACATAAATGCATAAAGTGGGTGTGATACGCATTTTTTGACCACATGGCCATATCTTTTATACATGTGGCTGTATTTGAGTGATTTTGACATGCATTGTGCAGAATCTTGTCCCATTAAACATATTTCAGCAGCAACCAGAAGCTTGAAGCAATTCAGAAGTTTTTACAATTTGTAACATAAATGCTTCAACTCGGTGAGATAAGTTCTTTTTGACCAAATAGCAATATTTTTTTAACCTGTGGGTGGATTTGAGTGACTTTCACATATATTGTGCAGAATCATGTCCCATTCAACATTTTTCAGCAGCAACCAGGAGTTTGAAGCACTTCATAAGTTTTTTACAATTTGTAACATAAACGCTTCAACTCAGTGAGATAAGGATTTTTTACCCCATGGCTATATCTTTTAAATCCGTGGCTGGATTTCAGTGACTTAAGCATATATTGTGTAGAATCATGTCCCATTCAATATATTTCAGACGCAACGAGCAGATTGAAGGAATTCGTTATTTTTTAACAATTTGTAACATAAATGCTTCTACTCGGTGAGATAAGTTCTTTTTGACCACATGGCTGTATCTTTCAAACCTGTGAGAGGATTGTAGTGGCTTTCACTTATATGGTGCAGAATCATGTCCCATTCAAGATATTTCAGCAGCAACCAGGAGCTTGAAGGAATTAATAAGTTTTTTACATTTTGTAACATAAATTCTTCAACTTGGTGAGATAAGAATTTTTTGACCACATGGCTATATGTTTTAAACCTGTGGTTGGATTTAAGTGGCTTTGACATATATTAGGCAGAATAATGTCCCATTCAACATATTTCGGCAGCAACCAGGAGCTTGAAGGAATTCATTTTTTTTACATTTTGTAACATAAAGGCTTAAAGTGGGTGTGATACACATTTTATGACAACATGGCTATGGCTTTTAAACATGTGGCTGGATTTGAGTGATTTTGACATACATTGTGTATTATCTTGTCCCATTAAACATATTTCAGCAGCAAACAGAAGGTTGAGGCAATTCAGCAGTCTTTACAATTTGGAACATAAATGCTTCAAGTCAGTAAGATAAGTTCTTTTTGACCACATGGCTTTATCTTTTAAACCTGTGAGAGGATTTTTTTGGCTTTGACTTATATGGTGCAGAATCATGTCCCATTCAACATTTTTCAGCAGCTACAAGCAGCTTGTAGTAATTCATATGTTTTGTACAGTTTGTAACATGAATGCTTCAACCCGGTGAGATAAGTTCTTTTTGACCACATAGCTGTATCTTTTAAACCTGTGAGAGGATTTTACAGGCTTTGACTTATATGGTGCAGAATCATGTCCCATTCAACATATTTCAGTAGCAACCAGGAGCTTGAAGGAATTCATAAGTTTTTATAATTTGTAACATAAATGCCTAAAGTCGGTGAGATAAGCATTTTTTTGACCTCATGGCTATATGTTTTAAGCCTCTGGCTGGATTTGAGTGATTTTGATATATATTGTACAGAATCATGTCTGAATCAACATATCCCAGCAACAATAAGCAGCTTGAAGCAATTCATAACATAAATGCCTAAAGTCTGTGAGATAAGCATTTTTTTGACCACATGGCTATATGTTTTAAACCTGTGGGAGGATTTGAGTAATTCTTGCATATATTGTGCAGAAGCAATTCCCAGACAAAATATTTCAGCAGCAACAAGCAGCTTGAAGGAATTCATATTTTTTTTTAAATTTGTAACATAAATACTTAAAGTGGGTGTGATACGCATTTTTTGATCAAAAGGCCATATCTTTTTAAAATGTGGCTAGATTTGAGTGATTTTGACATACATTGTGCAGAATCTTGTCCCTTTCAGCATATTTCAGCAGCAACCATGAGCTTGAAGCATTTCATTATTTTTTTACAATTTGTAACATAAATGCTTCAACTTGGTGAGATAAGTTCTTTTTGACCACATGGCTGTATCTTTTAAACCTGTAAGACGATTTTAGTTGCTTTGACTTATATGGTGCAGAATCATGTCCCATTCAAGATATTTCAGCAGCAACCAGGAGCTTGAAGGAATTAATTAGTTTTTTACATTTTGTAACATAAATGCTTCAACTCGGTAAGATGAGAATTTTTTGACCACATGGCTATTTCCTTTAAACTTGTGGTTGGATTTAAGTGGCTTTGACATATGTTGGGCAGAATAATGTCCCATTCAACATATTTCAGCAGCAGTAAGCAGCTTGAAGGAATTCATTAGTTTTTTACAGTTTGTAACATAAATGCTTCAACTCAGTGAGATTAGCAGTTTTCGACCAAATGGCAAGATCTTTTAAACCTGTGGGTGGAATTGAGTGGCTTTGACATATATTGGGCAGGATAATGTTTCATTCTATATATTTCAGCAACAATAAGCAGCTTGAAGCATTTCAGAAGTTTTTTACAATTTGTAACATAAATGCTTGAAGTGGGTGTGATAAGCATTTTTTGACCACATGGCCATATCTTTTAAACATGTGGCTGTATTTGAGTGATTTTGACATACATTGTGCAGAATCTTGTCCCATTAAACATATTTCAGCAGCAACCAGAAGCTTGTAGCAATTCAGAAGTTTTTACAATTTGTAACATAAATGCTTCAACTCATTGAGGTAAGTTCTTTTTGACCAAATAGCAATATTCTTTTAAACCTGTGGCTGGATTTGAGTGACTTTCATATATATTGTGAGGCATCTTGTCCCATTCAGCATATTTCAGCAGCAACCAGGAGCTTGAAGCACTTCATAAGTTTTTTACAATTTGTAACATAAATGCTTCAACTCAGTGAGATAAGCATTTTTTGACCCCATGGCTATATCTTTTGAATCCGTGGCTGGATTTCAGTGACTTTAGCATATATTGTGCAGAATCATGTCCCATTCAATATATTTCAGACGCAACGAGCAGCTTGAAGGAATTCATAATTTTTTAACAATTTGTAACATAAATGCTTCACCTCGGTGAGATAAGTTCTTTTTGACCACACAACCGTATCTTTCAAACTTGTGAGAGGATTGTAGTGGCTTTAACTTATATAGTGCAGAATCATATCCCATTCAATATATTTCAGCAGCAACCAGGAGCTTGAAGGAATAAATAAGTTTTTTACATTTTTTAACATAAATGCTTCAACTCGGTGAGCTAAGAATTTTTTGACCACATGGCTATATCTTTTAAAGCTGTGGTTGGATTTAAGTGGCTTTGACATATATTAGGCAGAATAATGTCCCATTTAACATATTTCAGCAGCAACCAGGAGCTTGAAGGAATTCATTTTTTTTTACAATTTGTAACATAAAGGCTTAAAGTGGGTGTGATACGCATTTTATGACAACATGGCTATATCTTTTAAACATGTGGCTGGATTTGAGTGATTTTGACATACATTGTGTATTATCTTGTCCCATTAAACATATTTCAGCAGCAAACAACAGCTTGAGGCAATTGAGAAGTCTTTATAATTTGTAACATAAATGCTTCAACTCTGTCAGATAAGTTCTTTTTGACCACATGGCTGTATCTTTTAAACCTGTGAGATGATTTTTTTGGCTTTGACTTATATGGTGCAGGATCATGTCCCATTCAACATATTTCAGTAGAAACCAGGAGCTTGAAGGAATTAATAAGTTTTATACAGTTTGTAACATAAATGCTTTAATTCTGTGAAATAAGCATTGTTTGACCACATGGCAATATCTTTTAAACCTGTGGCGGGGATTTGGGGAGGCTTTCACATCTTTTGTGCAGAATAATAACCCATTTAACATATTTCAGCAGCAACCGGAAGCTTGAAAAAAATCACCAGACAGCTGCCTCTAAGGAATTTTAAGTTTGAAAACGCTTCAACTCAGTGAGAAAAATACTTTTTGACCGTATGGCTATATCTTTTCAAAATGTTGCAGGATCACAATGATTTTACATATATTGTGCAGAATCTGGTCCTTTTCAACATATTTCAGCACCAGAAAGCTGCCTCTAAGGAATCTTTAGTTATTTCCACTCTTTATCGAAAACGCTTCAACTCAGTGAGAAAAACACTTTTTGACAGTATGGCTATATCTTTTCAAAATGTTGCAGGATCACAATGATTTCGACATATATTGTGGAGAATCTGGTCCTTTTCAACATATTTCAGCACAAGAAAGCTGCCTCTAAGGAATCTTTAGTTATTTCCACTCTTTATCGAAAACGCTTCAACTCAGTGAGAAAAACACTTTTTGACCGTATGGCTATAACTTTTCAAAATGTTGCAGGATCATAATGATTTTGATATATATTGTGCAGAATCTGGTCCTTTTAAACATATTTCAGCATCAGAAAGCTGCCTCGAAGGAATCTTTAGTTATTTCCACTCTTTTTGGAAAACACTTCAACTGAGTGAGAAAAACGCTTTTTGACCGTATGGCTATATATTTTCAAAATGTTGCAGGATCACAATGATTTTGACATACATTTTGCAGAATCTGGTCCTTTTCAACATATTTCAGCACCAGAAAGCTGCCTCGAAGGAATCTTTAGTTATTTCCACTCTTTATTGAAAACGCTTCAACTCAGTGAGAAAACCAGTTTTTGACCGTATGGCTATATCTTTTCAAAATGTTGCAGGATCACAATGATTTTGACATATATTGTGGAGAATCTGGTCCTTTTCAACATATTTCAGCACCAGAAAGCTGCCTCGAAGGAATATTTAGTTATTTCCACTCTTTATCGAAAACGCTTCAACTCAGTGAGAAAATACTTTTTGACCGTATGGCTATATCTTTTCAAAATGTTGCAGGATCACAATGATTTTTATATTTATTGTGCAGAATCTGGTCCTTTTCAACATATTTCAACACAAGAAAGCTGCCTCCAAGTAATCTTTAGTTATTTCCACTCTTTTTGGAAAACACTTCAACTGAGTGAGAAAAAAACTTTTTGACCGTGTGGCTATATCTTTTCAAAATGTTGCAGGATCACAATGATTTTGACATATATTGTGCAGAATCTGGTCCTTTTCAACATATTTCAGCACCAGAAACCTTCTTCAAAGGAATCTTTAGTTATTTCCACTCTTTATCGAAAACGCTGAACTCAGTGAAATAAAAACTTTTTGACCATATGGCTATATCTTTTCAAAATGTTGCAGGATCACAATGATTTTGACATATATTGTGCAGAATCTGGTCCTTTTCAACATATTTCAGCACCAGAAACCTTCTTCAAAGGAATCTTTAGTTATTTCCACTCTTTATCGAAAACGCTGAACTCAGTGAAATAAAAACTTTTTGACCATATGGCTATATCTTTTCAAAATGTTGCAGGATCACAATGATTTTGACATATACTGTGCAGAATCTGGTCCTTTTCAACATATTTCAGCACCAGAAAGCTGCTTCTAAGGAATTATTAGTTATTTCCACTCTTTATCGAAAACGCTTCAACTCAGTGAGAAAAACACTTTTTGACCGTATGGCTATATCTTTTCAAAATGTTGCAGGATCACAATGATTTGGACATATATTGTGCAGAATCTGGTCCTTTTCAACATATTTCAGCACCAGAAACCTGCTTCAAAGGAATCTTTAGTTATTTCCACTCTTTATCGAAAACGCTTCAACTCAATGAGAAAAATACTTTTTGACCGTATGGCTATATCTTTTCAAAATGTTTAAGGATCACAATGATTTTGATATTTATTGTGCAGAATCTGGTCCTTTTCAACATAATTCAGCACAAGAAAGCTGCCTCTAGGGAATCTTCAGTTATTTCCACTCTTTTTGGAAAACACTTCAACTCAGTGAGAAAACCACTTTTTGACCATATGGCTATATCTTTTCAAAATGTTGCAGGATCACAATGATTTGGACATATATTGTGCAGAATCTGGTCCTTTTCAACATATTTCAGCACCAGAAACCTGCCTCAAAGGAATCTTTAGTTATTTCCACTCTTTATCGAAAACGCTTCAACTCAGTGAGAAAAACACTTTTTTGACCGTACGGCTATATCTTTTCAAAATGTTGCAGGATCACAATGATTTGGACATATATTGTGCAGAATCTGGTCCTTTTCAACATATTTCAGCACCGGAAACCTGCTTCAAAGGAATCTTCAGTTATTTCAACTCTTTATCGAAAACGCTTCAACTAAGTGAGAAAAGCACTTTTTGACCGTATGGCTATAGCTTTTAAAAATGTTGCAGGATCACAATGATTTTGACATATATTGTGAAGTATCTGGTCCTTTTCAACATATTTCAGCACCAGAAACCTGCCTCGAAGGAATCTTTAGTTATTTCCACTCTTTATTGATAACGCTTCAACTCAGTGAGAAAAATACTTTTTGACCGTATGGCTATATCTTTTCAAAATGTTGCAGGATCACAATGATTTTGATATTTATTGTGCAGAATCTGGTCCTTTTCAACATAATTCAGCACAAGAAAGCTGCCTCTAGGGAATCTTCAGTTATTTCCACTCTTTTTGGAAAACACTTCAACTCAGTGAGAAAACCACTTTTTGACCTTATGGCTATATCTTTTCAAAATGTTGCAGGATCACAATGATTTGGACATATATTGTGAGGAATCTGGTCCTTTTCAACATATTTCAGCACCAGAAACCTACCTCAAAGGAATCTTTAGTTATTTCCACTCTTTATCGAAAACGCTTCAACTCAATGAGAAAAATACTTTTTGACCGTATGGCTATATCTTTTCAAAATGTTTAAGGATCACAATGATTTTGATATTTATTGTGCAGAATCTGGTCCTTTTCAACATATTTCAACACAAGAAAGCTGCCTCTAAGGAATCTTTTATTATATCCACTCTTTTTGGAAAACACTTCAACTAAGTGAGAAAAACACTTTTTGACCGTATGGCTATATCTTTTCAAAATGTTGCAGGATCACAATGATTTTGACATATATTGTGCAGAATCTGGTCCTTTTCAACATATTTCAGCACCAGAAACCTGCTTCAAAGGAATCTTTAGTTATTTCCACTCTTTATCGAAAACGCTGAACTCAGTGAAATAAAAACTTTTTGACCATATGGCTATATCTTTTCAAAATGTTGCAGGATCACAATGATTTTGACATATATTGTGCAGAATCTGGTCCTTTTCAACATATTTCAGCACCAGAAACCTGCTTCAAAGGAATCTTTAGTTATTTCCACTCTTTATCGAAAACGCTGAACTCAGTGAAATAAAAACTTTTTGACCATATGGCTATATCTTTTCAAAATGTTGCAGGATCACAATGATTTTGACATATACTGTGCAGAATCTGGTCCTTTTCAACATATTTCAGCACCGGAAACCTGCTTCAAAGGAATCTTCAGTTATTTCAACTCTTTATCGAAAACGCTTCAACTAAGTGAGAAAAGCACTTTTTGACCGTATGGCTATAGCTTTTAAAAATGTTGCAGGATCACAATGATTTTGACATATATTGTGCAGTATCTGGTCCTTTTCAACATATTTCAGCACCAGAAAGCTGCCTCTAAGGAATCTTTAGTCATTTCCACTCTTTATCGATAACGCTTCAACTCAGTGAGAAAAATACTTTTTGACCGTATGGCTATATCTTTTCAAAATGTTGCAGGATCACAATGATTTTGATATTTATTGTGCAGAATCTGGTCCTTTTCAACATAATTCAGCACAAGAAAGCTGCCTCTAGGGAATCTTTAGTTATTTCCACTCTTTTTGGAAAACACTTCAACTCAGTGAGAAAACCACTTTTTGACCTTATGGCTATATCTTTTCAAAATGTTGCAGGATCACAATGATTTTGAAATATATTGTGCAGAATCTGGTCCTTTTCAACATATTTCAACACAAGAAAGCTGCCTCTAAGGAATCTTTAGTTATTTCCACTCTTTTTGGAAAACACTTCAACTCAGTGAGTAAACCACTTTTTGACCTTATGGCTATATCTTTTCAAAATGTTGCAGGATCACAATGATTTTGACATACTTTGTGCAGAATCTGGTCCTTTTCAACATATTTCAGCACCAGAAAGCTGCTTCAAAGGAATCTTTAGTTATTTCCACTCTTTATCGAAAATGCTCAACACAATGAGATAAAAACTTTTTGACCATATGGCTATATCTTTTCAAAATGGTGCAGGATCACAATGATTTTGACATATATTGTGCCGAATCTGGTCCTTTTCAACATATTTCAGCACCAGAAAGCTGCCTCTAAGGAATCTTTAGTTATTTCCACTCTTTATCGAAAACGCTTCAACTCAGTGAGAAAAATACTTTTTGACCGTATGGCTATAGCTTTTCAAAATGTTGCAGGATCACAATGATTTTGACATATATTGTGCAGAATCTGGTCCTTTTCAACATATTTCAGCACCAGAAAGCTGCCTCGAAGGAATCTTTAGTTATTTCCACTCTTTATCGAAAATGCTTCAACGTAGTGAGAAAAACACTTTTTGAACAGATGACTATAGCTTTTCAAAATGTTGCAGGATCACAATGATTTTGACAAATATTGTGCAGAATCTGGTCCTTTTCAACATATTTCAGCACCAGAAACCTGCTTCAAAGGAATCTTTAGTTATTTCCACTCTTTATCGAAAATGCTTCAACGTAGTGAGAAAAACACTTTTTGAACAGATGACTATAGCTTTTCAAAATGTTGCAGGATCACAATGATTTTGACAAATATTGTGCAGAATCTGGTCCTTTTCAACATATTTCAGCACCAGAAAGGTGCCTCGAAGGAATCTTTAGTTATTTCCACTCTTTATCGAAAACTCTTCAACGTAGTGAGAAAAACACTTTTTGACCAGATGACTATAGCTTTTCAAAATGTTGCAGGATCACAATGATTTTGACTTATATTGTGCAGAATCTGGTCCTTTTCAACATATTTCAGCACCAGAAAGCTGCCTGTAAGGAATCTTTAGTTATTTCCACTCTTCATCGAAAACGCTTCAACTCAGTGAGAAAAATACTTTTTGACCGTATGGCTAGATCTTTTCAAAATGTTGCAGGATCACAATGATTTTGACATATACTGTGCAGAATCTGGTCCTTTTCAACATATTTCAGCACCAAAAAGCTGCTTCTAAGGAATTATTAGTTATTTCCACTCTTTTTCGAAAACGCTTCAACTCAGTGAGAAAAACACTTTTTGACCAGATGACTATAGCTTTTCAAAATATTGCAGGATCACAATGATTTGGACATATATTGTGCAGAATCTGGTCCTTTTCAACATATTTCAGCACCAGAAAGCTGCCTCTAAGGAATCTTTTGTTATTTCCACTCTTTATGGAAAACGCTTCAGCTCAGTGAGAAAAATACCTTTGACCGTATGGCTATATCTTTTCAAAATGTTGCAGGATCACAATGATTTTGACATATTTTGGAGAATCTTGTCCTTTTCAACATATTTCAGCACCAGAAACCTGCCTCTAAGGAATCTTTTGTTATTTCCACTCTTTATGGAAAACACTTCAACTCAGTGAGAAAAACACTTTTTGACCTTATGGCTATATCTTTTCAAAATGTTGCAGGATCACAATGATTTTGACATATATTGCGCAGAATCTGGTCCTTTTCAACATATTTCAGCACCAGAAACCTGCTTCAAAGGAATCTTTAGTTATTTCCACTCTTTTTTGAAAACGCTTCAACTCAGTGAGAAAAACACCTTTGACCGTATGGCTATATCTTTTCAAAATGTTGGAGGATCACAATGATTTTGACATATATTGTGCAGAATCTAGTCCTTTTCAACATATTTCAGCACCAGAGGGCTGCCTCTAAGCAATCTTCAGTTATTTCCAGTCTTTATCGAAAACGCTTCAACTCAGTGAGAAAAACACTTTTTGACCGTATGGCTATATCTTTTCAAAATGTTGCAGGATCGCAATGATTTTGACATATATTGTGGACAACCTGGTCCTTTTCAACATATTTCAGCACCAGAAACCTGCTTCAAAGGAATCTTTAGTTATTTCCACTCTTTATCGAAAACGCTTCAACTCAGTGAGAAAAATACTTTTTGACCGTATGGCTATAGCTTTTCAAAATGTTGCAGGATCACAATGATTTTGACATATATTGTGCAGAATCTGGTCCTTTTCAACATATTTCAGCACCAGAAAGCTGCCTCGAAGGAATCTTTAGTTATTTCCACTCTTTATCGAAAACGCTTCAACTCATTGAGAGAAATACTTTTCTACCGTATGGCTATATCTTTTCAAAATGTTGCAGGATCACAATGATTTTGACATATATTGTGCAGAATCTGGTCCTTTTCAACATATTTCAGCACCAGAAACCTGCTTCAAAAGAATCTTTAGTTATTTCCACTCTTTATCGAAAACGCTGAACTCAGTGAAATAAAAACTTTTTGACCACATGGCTATATCTTTTCAAAATGTTGCAGGATCACAATGATTTTGACATATAATGTGCAGAATATGGTCCTTTTCAACATATTTCAGCACCAGAAAGCTGCCTCGAAGGAATCTTTAGTTATTTCCACTCTTTATCGAAAACGCTTCAACTCAGTGAGAAAAACACTTTTTTGACCGTACGGCTATATCTTTTCAAAATGTTGCAGGATCACAATGATTTGGACATATATTGTGCAGAATCTGGTCCTTTTCAACATATTTCAGCACCAGACAGTTGCCTTGAAGGAGTCTTTAGTTATTTGCACTCTTTTTCGAAAACGCTTCAACTCAGTGAGAAAAACACTTTTTGCCAGATGAGTATAGCTTTTCAAAATGTTGCAGGATCACAATGATTTTGACATATATTGTGCAGAATCTGGTCCTTTTCAACATATTTCAGCACCAGAAAGCTGCCTCTAAGGAATCTTTAGTTATTTGCACTCTTTACCGAAAACTCTTCAACGTAGTGAGAAAAACACTTTTTGACCAGATGACTATAGCTTTTCAAAATGTTGCAGGATCACAATGATTTTGACATATATTGTGCAGAATCTGGTGCTTTTCAACATATTTCAGCACCCGAAAGCTACCTGTAAGGAATCTTTAGTTATTTCCACTCTTTTTCGAAAACGCTTCAACTTTGTGAGAAAAACCCTTTTTGACCGTATTGCTATAGCTTTTCAAAATGTTGCAGGATCACAATGATTTTGACATATATTGTGCAGAATCTGGTCCTTTTCAACATATTTCAGCACCAGAAAGCTGCCTTGAAGGAATCTTTAGTTATTTCCACTCTTTTTCGAAAACGCTTCAATTCAGTGAGAAAAACCCTTTTTGCCCGTATGGCTCTAGCTTTTCAAAATGTTGCAGGATCACAATGATTTTGAAATATATTGTGCAGAATCTGGTCCTTTTCAACATATTTCAGCACCAGACGGCTGCCATGAAGGAATCTTTAGTTATTTCCACTCTTTTTCGAAAACTCTTCAACACAGTGATTAAAACACTTTTTGACAAGATGACTATAGCTTTTCAAAATGTTGCAGGATCACAATGATTTTGACATATATTGTGCAAAATCTGGTCCTTTTCAACATATTTCTGCACCAGAAAGCTGCCTCGAAGGAAACTTTAGTTATTTCCACTCTTTTTCGAAAACACTTCAACTTTGTGAGAAAAGCACTTTTTGCCCGTATGGCTATATCTTTTCAAAATGTTGCAGGATCACAATGATTTTGACATATATTGTGCAGAATCTGGTCCTTTTCAACATATTTCAGCACCAGAAAGCTGCCTCGAAGGAATCTTTAGTTATTTCCACTCTTTTTCGAAAACGCTTCAATTCAGTGAGAAAAACCCTTTTTGCCCGTATGGCTCTAGCTTTTCAAAATGTTGCAGGATCACAATGATTTTGAAATATATTGTGCAAAATCTGGTCCTTTTCAACATATTTCAGCACCAGACAGCTGCCATGAAGGAATCTTTAGTTATTTCCACTCCTTTTCGAAAACTCTTCAACACAGTGATTAAAACACTTTTTGACCAGATGACTATAGCTTTTCAAAATGTTGCAGGATCACAATGATTTTGACATATATTGTGCAGAATCTTGTCCTTTTCAACATATTTCAGCAACAGAAAGCTGCCTCGAAGGACACTTTAGTTATTTCCACTCTTTTTCGAAAACACTTCAACTTTGTGAGAAAAGCACTTTTTGCCCGTATGGCTATAGCTTTTCAAAATGTTGAAGGATCACAATGATTTTGACATATATTTTGCAGAATATGGTCCTTTTCAACATATTTCAGAACCAGACAGCTGCCTTGAAGGAGTCTTTAGTTATTTCCACTCTTTTTCGAAAACGCTTCAACTCAGTGATTAAAACACTTTTTGACCAGATGACTATAGCTTTTCAAAATGTTGCAGGATCACAATTATTTTGACATATATTGTGCAGAATCTGGTCCTTTTCAACATATTTCAGAACCAGAAAGCTGCCTTGAAGGAATATTTAGTTATTTCCACTCTTTTTCGAAAACTCTTCAACTCAGTGAGAAAAACACTTTTTGCCCGTATGGCTATAGCTTTTCAAAATGTTGCAGGATCACAATGATTTTGACATATATTGTGCAGAATCTGGTCCTTTTCAACATATTTCAGCACCAGACAGCTGCCTTGAAGGAGTCTTTAGTTATTTGCACTCTTTTTCGAAAACGCTTCAACTCAGTGAGAAAAACACTTTTTGCCAGATGAGTATAGCTTTTCAAAATGTTGCAGGATCACAATGATTTTGACATATATTGTGCAGAATCTGGTCCTTTTCAACATATTTCAGCACCAGAAAGCTGCCTCAAAGGAATCTTTAGTTATTTCCACTCTTTTTGGAAAACACTTCAACTCAGTGAGAAAAACACTTTTTGCCCGTATGGCTATAGCTTTTCAAAATGTTGCAGGATCACAATGATTTTGACATATATTTAGCAGAATCTGGTCCTTTTCAACATATTTCAGCACCAGACAGCTGCCTTGAAGGAATCTTTAGTTATTTCCACTCTTTTTCGAAAACGCTTCAACTTTGTGAGAAAAAACTTTTATGACCGTATGGCTATAGCTTTTCAAAATGTTGCAGGATCACAATGATTTTGACATATATAGTGCAAAATCTGGTCCTTTTCAACATATTTCAGAACCAGAAAGCTGCCTCGAAGGAATCTTTAGTTATTTCCACTCTTTTTCGAAAACGCTTCAACTCAGTGATTAAAACACTTTTTGACCAGATGACTATAGCTTTTCAAAATGTTGCAGGATCACAATGATTTTGACATATATTGTGCAGAATCTTGTCCTTTTCAACATATTTCAGCACCAGAAAGCTGCCTCGAAGGAAACTTTAGTTATTTCCACTCTTTTTCGAAAACACTTCAACTTTGTGAGAAAAACACTTTTTGCCCGTATGGCTATAGCTTTTCAAATTGTTGCAGGATCACAATGATTTTGACATATATTGTGCAGAATCTGGTCCTTTTCAACATATTTCAGC
This sequence comes from Fistularia commersonii, assembly GCF_037954325.1. NCBI lineage: Eukaryota > Metazoa > Chordata > Actinopteri > Syngnathiformes > Fistulariidae > Fistularia > Fistularia commersonii. Next base: position 7,126,542 of record NC_141288.1, read on the forward strand.
ACCAGACAGCTGCCTTGAAGGAGTCTTTAGTTATTTGCACTCTTTTTCGAAAACGCTTCAACTCAGTGAGAAAAACACTTTTTGCCAGATGAGTATAGCTTTTCAAAATGTTGCAGGATCACAATGATTTTGACATATATTGTGCAGAATCTGGTCCTTTTCAACATATTTCAGCACCAGAAAGCTGCCTCTAAGGAATCTTTAGTGATTTCCACTCTTTACCGAAAACTCTTCAACGTAGTGAGAAAAACACTTTTTGACCAGATGACTATAGCTTTTCAAAATGTTGCAGGATCACAATGATTTTGACATATATTGTGCAGAATCTGGTGCTTTTCAACATATTTCAGCACCCGAAAGCTACCTGTAAGGAATCTTTAGTTATTTCCACTCTTTATCGAAAATGCTTCAACGTAGTGAGAAAAACACTTTTTGACCAGATGACTATGCTTTTCAAAATGTTGCAGGATCACAATGATTTTGACATATATTGTGCAGAATCTGGTCCTTTTCAACATATTTCAGCACCAGAAAGCTGCCTCGAAGGAGTCTCTAGTTATTTCCACTCTTTTTCGAAAACGCTTCAACTCAGTGAGAAAAACACTTTTTGCCCGTATGGCTATAGCTTTTCAAAATGTTGCAGGATCACAATGATTTTGACATATATTGTGCAGAATCTGGTCCTTTTCAACATATTTCAGCACCAGACAGCTGCCTTGAAGGAGTCTTTAGTTATTTGCACTCTTTTTCGAAAACGCTTCAACTCAGTGAGAAAAACACTTTTTGCCAGATGAGTATAGCTTTTCAAAATGTTGCAGGATCACAATGATTTTGACATATATTGTGCAGAATCTGGTCCTTTTCAACATATTTCAGCACAAGAAAGCTGCCTCAAAGGAATCTTTAGTTATTTCCACTCTTTTTTGAAAACACTTCAACTCAGTGAGAAAAACACTTTTTGCCCGTATGGCTATAGCTTTTCAAAATGTTGCAGGATCACAATGATTTTGACATATATTTAGCAGAATCTGGTCCTTTTCAACATATTTCAGCACCAGACAGCTGCCTTGAAGGAATCTTTAGTTATTTCCACTCTTTTTCGAAAACGCTTCAACTTTGTGAGAAAAAACTTTTATGACCGTATGGCTATAGCTTTTCAAAATGTTGCAGGATCACAATGATTTTGACATATATAGTGCAAAATCTGGTCCTTTTCAACATATTTCAGAACCAGAAAGCTGACTTGAAGGAATCTTTAGTTATTTCCACTCTTTTTCGAAAAAGCTTCAACTCAGTGATTAAAACACTTTTTGACCAGATGACTATAGCTTTTCAAAATGTTGCAGGATCACAATGATTTTGACATATATTGTGCAGAATCTTGTCCTTTTCAACATATTTCAGCACCAGAAAGCTGCCTCGAAGGAAACTTTAGTTATTTCCACTCTTTTTCGAAAACACTTCAACTTTGTGAGAAAAACACTTTTTGCCCGTATGGCTATAGCTTTTCAAAATGTTGCAGGATCACAATGATTTTGACATATATTGTGCAGAATCTGGTCCTTTTCAACATATTTCAGCACCAGACAGCTGCCATGAAGGAATCTTTAGTTATTTCCACTCCTTTTCGAAAACTCTTCAACACAGTGATTAAAACACTTTTTGACCAGATGACTATAGCTTTTCAAAATGTTGCAGGATCACAATGATTTTGACATATATTGTGCAGAATCTTGTCCTTTTCAACATATTTCAGCACCAGAAAGCTGCCTCGAAGGACACTTTAGTTATTTCCACTCTTTTTCGAAAACACTTCAACTTTGTGAGAAAAGCACTTTTTGCCCGTATGGCTATAGCTTTTCAAAATGTTGAAGGATCACAATGATTTTGACATATATTTTGCAGAATATGGTCCTTTTCAACATATTTCAGAACCAGACAGCTGCCTTGAAGGAGTCTTTAGTTATTTCCACTCTTTTTCGAAAACGCTTCAACTCAGTGATTAAAACACTTTTTGACCAGATGACTATAGCTTTTCAAAATGTTGCAGGATCACAATTATTTTGACATATATTGTGCAGAATCTGGTCCTTTTCAACATATTTCAGCACCAGAAAGCTGCCTCGAAGGAATATTTAGTTATTTCCACTCTTTTTCGAAAACACTTCAACTTTGTGAGAAAAACACTTTTTGCCCGTATGGCTATAGCTTTTCAAATTGTTGCAGGATCACAATGATTTTGACATATATTGTGCAGAATCTGGTCCTTTTCAACATATTTCAGCACCAGACAGCTGCCTTGAAGGAGTCTTTAGTTATTTGCACTCTTTTTCGAAAACGCTTCAACTCAGTGAGAAAAACACTTTTTGCCAGATGAGTATAGCTTTTCAAAATGTTGCAGGATCACAATGATTTTGACATATATTGTGCAGAATCTGGTCCTTTTCAACATATTTCAGCACCAGAAAGCTGCCTCTAAGGAATCTTTAGTGATTTCCACTCTTTACCGAAAACTCTTCAACGTAGTGAGAAAAACACTTTTTGACCAGATGACTATAGCTTTTCAAAATGTTGCAGGATCACAATGATTTTGACATATATTGTGCAGAATCTGGTGCTTTTCAACATATTTCAGCACCCGAAAGCTACCTGTAAGGAATCTTTAGTTATTTCCACTCTTTATCGAAAATGCTTCAACGTAGTGAGAAAAACACTTTTTGACCAGATGACTATGCTTTTCAAAATGTTGCAGGATCACAATGATTTTGACATATATTGTGCAGAATCTGGTCCTTTTCAACATATTTCAGCACCAGAAAGCTGCCTCGAAGGAGTCTCTAGTTATTTCCACTCTTTTTCGAAAACGCTTCAACTCAGTGAGAAAAACACTTTTTGCCCGTATGGCTATAGCTTTTCAAAATGTTGCAGGATCACAATGATTTTGACATATATTGTGCAGAATCTGGTCCTTTTCAACATATTTCAGCACCAGACAGCTGCCTTGAAGGAGTCTTTAGTTATTTGCACTCTTTTTCGAAAACGCTTCAACTCAGTGAGAAAAACACTTTTTGCCAGATGAGTATAGCTTTTCAAAATGTTGCAGGATCACAATGATTTTGACATATATTGTGCAGAATCTGGTCCTTTTCAACATATTTCAGCACAAGAAAGCTGCCTCAAAGGAATCTTTAGTTATTTCCACTCTTTTTTGAAAACACTTCAACTCAGTGAGAAAAACACTTTTTGCCCGTATGGCTATAGCTTTTCAAAATGTTGCAGGATCACAATGATTTTGACATATATTTAGCAGAATCTGGTCCTTTTCAACATATTTCAGCACCAGACAGCTGCCTTGAAGGAATCTTTAGTTATTTCCACTCTTTTTCGAAAACGCTTCAACTTTGTGAGAAAAAACTTTTATGACCGTATGGCTATAGCTTTTCAAAATGTTGCAGGATCACAATGATTTTGACATATATAGTGCAAAATCTGGTCCTTTTCAACATATTTCAGAACCAGAAAGCTGACTTGAAGGAATCTTTAGTTATTTCCACTCTTTTTCGAAAAAGCTTCAACTCAGTGATTAAAACACTTTTTGACCAGATGACTATAGCTTTTCAAAATGTTGCAGGATCACAATGATTTTGACATATATTGTGCAGAATCTTGTCCTTTTCAACATATTTCAGCACCAGAAAGCTGCCTCGAAGGAAACTTTAGTTATTTCCACTCTTTTTCGAAAACACTTCAACTTTGTGAGAAAAACACTTTTTGCCCGTATGGCTATAGCTTTTCAAAATGTTGCAGGATCACAATGATTTTGACATATATTGTGCAGAATCTGGTCCTTTTCAACATATTTCAGCACCAGACAGCTGCCATGAAGGAATCTTTAGTTATTTCCACTCCTTTTCGAAAACTCTTCAACACAGTGATTAAAACACTTTTTGACCAGATGACTATAGCTTTTCAAAATGTTGCAGGATCACAATGATTTTGACATATATTGTGCAGAATCTTGTCCTTTTCAACATATTTCAGCACCAGAAAGCTGCCTCGAAGGACACTTTAGTTATTTCCACTCTTTTTCGAAAACACTTCAACTTTGTGAGAAAAGCACTTTTTGCCCGTATGGCTATAGCTTTTCAAAATGTTGAAGGATCACAATGATTTTGACATATATTTTGCAGAATATGGTCCTTTTCAACATATTTCAGAACCAGACAGCTGCCTTGAAGGAGTCTTTAGTTATTTCCACTCTTTTTCGAAAACGCTTCAACTCAGTGATTAAAACACTTTTTGACCAGATGACTATAGCTTTTCAAAATGTTGCAGGATCACAATTATTTTGACATATATTGTGCAGAATCTGGTCCTTTTCAACATATTTCAGAACCAGAAAGCTGCCTCGAAGGAATATTTAGTTATTTCCACTCTTTTTCGAAAACTCTTCAACTCAGTGAGAAAAACACTTTTTGCCCGTATGGCTATAGCTTTTCAAAATGTTGCAGGATCACAATGATTTTGACATATATTGTGCAGAATCTGGTCCTTTTCAACATATTTCAGCACCAGACAGCTGCCTTGAAGGAGTCTTTAGTTATTTGCACTCTTTTTCGAAAACGCTTCAACTCAGTGAGAAAAACACTTTTTGCCAGATGAGTATAGCTTTTCAAAATGTTGCAGGATCACAATGATTTTGACATATATTGTGCAGAATCTGGTCCTTTTCAACATATTTCAGCACAAGAAAGCTGCCTCAAAGGAATCTTTAGTTATTTCCACTCTTTTTGGAAAACACTTCAACTCAGTGAGAAAAACACTTTTTGCCCGTATGGCTATAGCTTTTCAAAATGTTGCAGGATCACAATGATTTTGACATATATTTAGCAGAATCTGGTCCTTTTCAACATATTTCAGCACCAGACAGCTGCCTTGAAGGAATCTTTAGTTATTTCCACTCTTTTTCGAAAACGCTTCAACTTTGTGAGAAAAAACTTTTATGACCGTATGGCTATAGCTTTTCAAAATGTTGCAGGATCACAATGATTTTGACATATATAGTGAAAAATCTGGTTCTTTTCAACATATTTAAGAACCAGAAAGCTGCCTTGAAGGAATCTTTAGTTATTTCCACTCTTTTTCGAAAACGCTTCAACTCAGTGATTAAAACACTTTTTGACCAGATGACTATAGCTTTTCAAAATGTTGCAGGATCACAATGATTTTGACATATATTGTGCAGAATCTTGTCCTTTTCAACATATTTCAGCACCAGAAAGCTGCCTCGAAGGAAACTTTAGTTATTTCCACTCTTTTTCGAAAACACTTCAACTTTGTGAGAAAAACACTTTTTGCCCGTATGGCTATAGCTTTTCAAAATGTTGCAGGATCACAATGATTTTGACATATATTGTGCAGAATCTGGTCCTTTTCAACATATTTCAGCACCAGACAGCTGCCTTGAAGGAGTCTTTAGTTATTTGCACTCTTTTTCGAAAACGCTTCAACGTAATGAGAAAAACACTTTTTGACCAGATGACTATAGCTTTTCAAAATGTTGCAGGATCACAATGATTTTGACATATATTGTGCAGAATCTGGTGCTTTTCAACATATTTCAGCACCCGAAAGCTACCTGTAAGGAATCTTTAGTTATTTCCACTCTTTATCGAAAATGCTTCAACGTAGTGAGAAAAACACTTTTTGACCAGATGACTATGCTTTTCAAAATGTTGCAGGATCACAATGATTTTGACATATATAGTGCAGAATCTGGTCCTTTTCAACATATTTCAGCACCAGAAAGCTGCCTCGAAGGAGTCTCTAGTTATTTCCACTCTTTTTCGAAAACGCTTCAACTCAGTGAGAAAAACACTTTTTGCCCGTATGGCTATAGCTTTTAAATATGTTGAAGGATCACAATGATTTTGACATATATTGTGCAGAATCTGGTCCTTTTCAACATATTTCAGCACCAGACAGCTGCCTTGAAGGAATCTTTAGTTATTTCCACTCTTTTTCGAAAACGCTTCAACTTTGTGAGAAAAACCCTTTTTGACCGTACGGCTATAGCTTTTCAAAATGTTGCAGGATCACAATGATTTTGACATATATTGTGCAGAATCTGGTCCTTTTCAACATATTTCAGCACCAGAAAGCTGCCTTGAAGGAATCTTTAGTTATTTCCACTCTTTTTCGAAAACGCTTCAATTCAGTGAGAAAAACTCTTTTTGCCCGTATGGCTCTAGCTTTTCAAAATGTTGCAGGATCACAATGATTTTGACATATATTGTGCAAAATCTGGTCCTTTTCAACATATTTCTGCACCAGAAAGCTGCCTCGAAGGAAACTTTAGTTATTTCCACTCTTTTTCGAAAACACTTCAACTTTGTGAGAAAAGCACTTTTTGCCCGTATGGCTATAGCTTTTCAAAATGTTGCAGGATCACAATGATTTTGACATATATTGTGCAGAATCTGGTCCTTTTCAACATATTTCAGCACCAGAAAGCTGCCTCGAAGGAATCTTTAGTTATTTCCACTCTTTTTCGAAAACGCTTCAATTCAGTGAGAAAAACCCTTTTTGCCCGTATGGCTCTAGCTTTTCAAAATGTTGCAGGATCACAATGATTTTGAAATATATTGTGCAAAATCTGGTCCTTTTCAACATATTTCAGCACCAGACAGCTGCCATGAAGGAATCTTTAGTTATTTCCACTCCTTTTCGAAAACTCTTCAACACAGTGATTAAAACACTTTTTGACCAGATGACTATAGCTTTTCAAAATGTTGCAGGATCACAATGATTTTGACATATATTGTGCAGAATCTTGTCCTTTTCAACATATTTCAGCACCAGAAAGCTGCCTCGAAGGACACTTTAGTTATTTCCACTCTTTTTCGAAAACACTTCAACTTTGTGAGAAAAGCACTTTTTGCCCGTATGGCTATAGCTTTTCAAAATGTTGAAGGATCACAATGATTTTGACATATATTTTGCAGAATATGGTCCTTTTCAACATATTTCAGAACCAGACAGCTGCCTTGAAGGAGTCTTTAGTTATTTCCACTCTTTTTCGAAAACGCTTCAACTCAGTGATTAAAACACTTTTTGACCAGATGACTATAGCTTTTCAAAATGTTGCAGGATCACAATTATTTTGACATATATTGTGCAGAATCTGGTCCTTTTCAACATATTTCAGCACCAGAAACCTGCTTCAAAGGAATCTTTAGTTATTTCCACTCTTTATCGAAAACGCTTCAACTAAGTGAGAAAAACACTTTTTGACCGTATGGCTATAGCTATTTAAAATGTTGCAGGATCACAATGATTTTGACATATATTGTGCAGAATCTGGTCCTTTTCAACATATTTCAGCACCAGAAAGCTGCCTCGAAGGAATCTTTAGTTATTTCCACTCTTTATCGAAAACGCTTCAACTCAGTGAGAGAAATACTTTTTGACCGTATGGCTATATCTTTTCAAAATGTTGCAGGATCACAATGATTTTGACATATATTGTGCAGAATCTGGTCCTTTTCAACATATTTCAGCAACAGAAACCTGCTTCAAAGGAATCTTTAGTTATTTCCACTCTTTATCGAAAACGCTGAACTCAGTGAAATAAAAACTTTTTGACCACATGGCTATAGCTTTTCAAAATGTTGCAGGATCACAATGATTTTGACATATATTGTGCAGAATCTGGTCCTTTTCAACATATTTCAGCACCAGAAAGCTGCCTTGAAGGAATCTTTAGTTATTTCCACTCTTTTTTTGAAAACGCTTCAACTCATTGAGAAAAACACCTTTCACCGTATGGTTATATCTTTTCAAAATGTTGGAGGATCACAATGATTTTGACATATATTGTGCAGAATCTAGTCCTTTTCAACATATTTCAGCACCAGAGAGCTGCCTCTAAGCGATCTTCAGTTATTTCCAGTCTTTATCGAAAACGCTTCAACTCAGTGAGAAAACCACTTTTTGACCGTATGGCTATATCTTTTTAAAATGTTGCAGAATCGCAATGATTTTGACATATATTGTGGACAACCTGGTCCTTTTCAACATATTTCAGCACCAGAAACCTGCTTCAAAGGAATCTTTAGTTATTTCCACTCTTTATCGAAAACGCTTCAACTAAGTGAGAAAAACACTTTTTGACCGTATGGCTATAGCTATTTAAAATGTTGCAGGATCACAATGATTTTGACATATATTGTGCAGAATCTGGTCCTTTTCAACATATTTCAGCACCAGAAAGCTGCCTCGAAGGAATCTTTAGTTATTTCCACTCTTTATCGAAAACGCTTCAACTCAGTGAGAGAAATACTTTTTGACCGTATGGCTATATCTTTTCAAAATGTTGCAGGATCACAATGATTTTGACATATATTGTGCAGAATCTGGTCCTTTTCAACATATTTCAGCAACAGAAACCTGCTTCAAAGGAATCTTTAGTTATTTCCACTCTTTATCGAAAACGCTGAACTCAGTGAAATAAAAACTTTTTGACCACATGGCTATATCTTTTCAAAATGTTGCAGGATCACAATGATTTTGACATATAATGTGCAGAATCTGGTCCTTTTCAACATATTTCAGCACCAGAGAGCTGCCTTGAAGGAATCTTTAGTTATTTCCACTCTTTTTTGAAAACGCTTCAACTCATTGAGAAAAACACCTTTGACCGTATGGCTATATCTTTTCAAAATGTTGGAGGATCACAATAATTTTGACATATATTGTGCAGAATCTAGTCCTTTTCAACATATTTCAGCACCAGAGAGCTGCCTCTAAGCAATCTTCAGTTATTTCCAGTCTTTATCGAAAACGCTTCAACTAAGTCAGAAAAACACTTTTTGACCGTATGGCTATAGCTTTTTAAAATGTTGCAGGATCACAATGATTTTGACATATATTGTGCAGAATCTGGTCCTTTTCAACATATTTCAGCACCAGAAAGCTGCCTCGAAGGAATCTTTAGTTATTTCCACTCTTTATCGAAAACGCTTCAACTCAGTGAGAGAAATACTTTTTGACCGTATGGCTATATCTTTTCAAAATGTTGCAGGATCACAATGATTTTGACATATATTGTGCAGAATCTGGTCCTTTTCAACATATTTCAGCAACAGAAACCTGCTTCAAAGGAATCTTTAGTTATTTCCACTCTTTATCGAAAACGCTGAACTCAGTGAAATAAAAACTTTTTGACCACATGGCTATAGCTTTTCAAAATGTTGCAGGATCACAATGATTTTGACATATATTGTGCAGAATCTGGTCCTTTTCAACATATTTCAGCACCAGAAAGCTGCCTTGAAGGAATCTTTAGTTATTTCCACTCTTTTTTTGAAAACGCTTCAACTCATTGAGAAAAACACCTTTCACCGTATGGTTATATCTTTTCAAAATGTTGGAGGATCACAATGATTTTGACATATATTGTGCAGAATCTAGTCCTTTTCAACATATTTCAGCACCAGAGAGCTGCCTCTAAGCGATCTTCAGTTATTTCCAGTCTTTATCGAAAACGCTTCAACTCAGTGAGAAAACCACTTTTTGACCGTATGGCTATATCTTTTTAAAATGTTGCAGAATCGCAATGATTTTGACATATATTGTGGACAACCTGGTCCTTTTCAACATATTTCAGCACCAGAAACCTGCTTCAAAGGAATCTTTAGTTATTTCCACTCTTTATCGAAAACGCTTCAACTAAGTGAGAAAAACACTTTTTGACCGTATGGCTATAGCTATTTAAAATGTTGCAGGATCACAATGATTTTGACATATATTGTGCAGAATCTGGTCCTTTTCAACATATTTCAGCACCAGAAAGCTGCCTCGAAGGAATCTTTAGTTATTTCCACTCTTTATCGAAAACGCTTCAACTCAGTGAGAGAAATACTTTTTGACCGTATGGCTATATCTTTTCAAAATGTTGCAGGATCACAATGATTTTGACATATATTGTGCAGAATCTGGTCCTTTTCAACATATTTCAGCAACAGAAACCTGCTTCAAAGGAATCTTTAGTTATTTCCACTCTTTATCGAAAACGCTGAACTCAGTGAAATAAAAACTTTTTGACCACATGGCTATATCTTTTCAAAATGTTGCAGGATCACAATGATTTTGACATATAATGTGCAGAATCTGGTCCTTTTCAACATATTTCAGCACCAGAGAGCTGCCTTGAAGGAATCTTTAGTTATTTCCACTCTTTTTTGAAAACGCTTCAACTCATTGAGAAAAACACCTTTGACCGTATGGCTATATCTTTTCAAAATGTTGGAGGATCACAATAATTTTGACATATATTGTGCAGAATCTAGTCCTTTTCAACATATTTCAGCACCAGAGAGCTGCCTCTAAGCAATCTTCAGTTATTTCCAGTCTTTATCGAAAACGCTTCAACTAAGTCAGAAAAACACTTTTTGACCGTATGGCTATAGCTTTTTAAAATGTTGCAGGATCACAATGATTTTGACATATATTGTGCAGAATCTGGTCCTTTTCAACATATTTCAGCACCAGAAAGCTGCCTCGAAGGAATCTTTAGTTATTTCCACTCTTTATCGAAAACGCTTCAACTCAGTGAGAGAAATACTTTTTGACCGTATGGCTATATCTTTTCAAAATGTTGCAGGATCACAATGATTTTGACATATATTGTGCAGAATCTGGTCCTTTTCAACATATTTCAGCACCAGAAACCTGCTTCAAAGGAATCTTTAGTTATTTCCACTCTTTATCGAAAACGCTGAACTCAGTGAAATAAAAACTTTTTGACCACATGGCTATATCTTTTCAAAATGTTGCAGGATCACAATGATTTTGATATTTATTGTGCAGAATATGGTCCTTTTCAACATAATTCAGCACAAGAAAGCTGCCTCTAAGGAATCTTTAGTTATTTCTACTCTTTTTGGAAAACACTTCAACTCAGTGAGAAAAACACTTTTTGCCCGTATGGCTATAGCTTTTCAAAATGTTGCAGGATCACAATGATTTTGACATATATTGTGCAGAATCTGGTCCTTTTCAACATATTTCAGCACCAGTCAGCTGCCTTGAAGGAATCTTTAGTTATTTCCACTCTTTTTTGAAAACGCTTCAACTCATTGAGAAAAACACCTTTGACCGTATGGCTATATCTTTTCAAAATGTTGGAGGATCACAATGATTTTGACATATATTGTGCAGAATCTAGTCCTTTTCAACATATTTCAGCACCAGAGAGCTGCCTCTAAGCAATCTTCAGTTATTTCCAGTCTTTATCGAAAACGCTTCAACTCAGTGAGAGAAATACTTTTTGACCGTATGGCTATATCTTTTCAAAATGTTGCAGGATCACAATGATTTTGACATATATTGTGCAGAATCTGGTCCTTTTCAACATATTTCAGCAACAGAAACCTGCTTCAAAGGAATCTTTAGTTATTTCCACTCTTTATCGAAAACGCTGAACTCAGTGAAATAAAAACTTTTTGACCATATGGCTATAGCTTTTCAAAATGTTGCAGGATCACAATGATTTTGACATATATTGTGCAGAATCTGGTCCTTTTCAACATATTTCAGCACCAGAAAGCTGCCTTGAAGGAATCTTTAGTTATTTCCACTCTTTTTTTGAAAACGCTTCAACTCATTGAGAAAAACACCTTTCACCGTATGGTTATATCTTTTCAAAATGTTGGAGGATCACAATGATTTTGACATATATTGTGCAGAATCTAGTCCTTTTCAACATATTTCAGCACCAGAGAGCTGCCTCTAAGCGATCTTCAGTTATTTCCAGTCTTTATCGAAAACGCTTCAACTCAGTGAGAAAACCACTTTTTGACCGTATGGCTATATCTTTTTAAAATGTTGCAGAATCGCAATGATTTTGACATATATTGTGGACAACCTGGTCCTTTTCAACATATTTCAGCACCAGAAACCTGCTTCAAAGGAATCTTTAGTTATTTCCACTCTTTATCGAAAACGCTTCAACTAAGTGAGAAAAACACTTTTTGACCGTATGGCTATAGCTATTTAAAATGTTGCAGGATCACAATGATTTTGACATATATTGTGCAGAATCTGGTCCTTTTCAACATATTTCAGCACCAGAAAGCTGCCTCGAAGGAATCTTTAGTTATTTCCACTCTTTATCGAAAACGCTTCAACTCAGTGAGAGAAATACTTTTTGACCGTATGGCTATATCTTTTCAAAATGTTGCAGGATCACAATGATTTTGACATATATTGTGCAGAATCTGGTCCTTTTCAACATATTTCAGCACCAGAAACCTGCTTCAAAGGAATCTTTAGTTATTTCCACTCTTTATCGAAAACGCTGAACTCAGTGAAATAAAAACTTTTTGACCACATGGCTATATCTTTTCAAAATGTTGCAGGATCACAATGATTTTGACATATAATGTGGAGAATCTGGTCCTTTTCAACATATTTCAGCACCAGAGAGCTGCCTTGAAGGAATCTTTAGTTATTTCCACTCTTTTTTGAAAACGCTTCAACTCATTGAGAAAAACACCTTTGACCGTATGGCTATATCTTTTCAAAATGTTGGAGGATCACAATGATTTTGACATATATTGTGCAGAATCTAGTCCTTTTCAACATATTTCAGCACCAGAAAGCTGCCTCTAAGCAATCTTCAGTTATTTCCAGTCTTTATCGAAAACGCTTCAACTAAGTCAGAAAAACACTTTTTGACCGTATGGCTATAGCTTTTTAAAATGTTGAAGGATCACAATGATTTTGACATATATTGTGCAGAATCTGGTCCTTTTCAACATATTTCAGCACCAGAAAGCTGCCTCGAAGGAATCTTTAGTTATTTCCACTCTTTATCGAAAACGCTTCAACTCAGTGAGAGAAATACTTTTTGACCGTATGGCTATATCTTTTCAAAATGTTGCAGGATCACAATGATTTTGACATATATTGTGCAGAATCTGGTCCTTTTCAACATATTTCAGCACCAGAAACCTGCTTCAAAGGAATCTTTAGTTATTTCCACTTTTTATCGAAAACGCTGAACTCAGTGAAATAAAAACTTTTTGACCACATGGCTATATCTTTTCAAAATGTTGCAGGATCACAATGATTTTGATATTTATTGTGCAGAATATGGTCCTTTTCAACATAATTCAGCACAAGAAAGCTGCCTCTAAGGAATCTTTAGTTATTTCTACTCTTTTTGGAAAACACTTCAACTCAGTGAGAAAAACACTTTTTGCCCGTATGGCTATAGCTTTTCAAAATGTTGCAGGATCACAATGATTTTGACATATATTGTGCAGAATCTGGTCCTTTTCAACATATTTCAGCACCAGTCAGCTGCCTTGAAGGAATCTTTAGTTATTTCCATTCTTTTTTGAAAACGCTTCAACTCATTGAGAAAAACACCTTTGACCGTATGGCTATATCTTTTCAAAATGTTGGAGGATCACAATGATTTTGACATATATTGTGCAGAATCTAGTCCTTTTCAACATATTTCAGCACCAGAGAGCTGCCTCTAAGCAATCTTCAGTTATTTCCAGTCTTTATCGAAAACGCTTCAACTCAGTGAGAAAACCACTTTTTGACCGTATGGCTATATCTTTTCAAAATGTTGCAGAATCGCAATGATTTTGACATATATTGTGGACAACCTGGTCATTTTCAACATATTTCAGCACCAGAAACCTGCTTCAAAGGAATCTTTAGTTATTTCCACTCTTTATCGAAAACGTTTCAACTAAGTGAGAAAAACACTTTTTGACCGTATGGCTATAGCTTTTTAAAATGTTGCAGGATCACAATGATTTTGACATATATTGTGCAGAATCTGGTCCTTTTCAACATATTTCAGCACCAGAAAGCTGCCTCGAAGGAATCTTTAGTTATTTCCACTCTTTATCGAAAACGCTTCAACTCAGTGAGAGAAATACTTTTTGACCGTATGGCTATATCTTTTCAAAATGTTGCAGGATCACAATGATTTTGACATATATTGTGCAGAATCTGGTCCTTTTCAACATATTTCAGCACCAGAAACCTGCTTCAAAGGAATCTTTAGTTATTTCCAGTCTTAATCGAAAACTCTTCAACTCAGTGAGAAAAATACTTTTTGACCGTATGGCTATATCTTTTCAAAATGTTGCAGGATCACAATGATTTTGACATATATTGTGCAGAATCTGGTCCTTTTCAACATATTTCAGCACCAGAAAGCTGCCTCTAAGGAATATTTAGTTATTTGCACTCTTTACCGAAAACTCTTCAACGTAGTGAGAAAAACACTTTTTGACCAGATGACTATAGCTTTTCAAAATGTTGCAGGATCACAATGATTTTGACACATATTGTGCAGAATCTGGTGCTTTTCAACATATTTCAGCACCCGAAAGCTACCCGAAGGAATCTTTAGTTATTTCCACTCTTTATCGAAAATGCTTCAACGTAGTAAGAAAAACACTTTTTGACCAGATGACTATAGCTTTTCAAAATGTTGCAGGATCACAATGATTTTGACATATATTGTGCAGAATCTGGTCCTTTTCAACATATTTCAGAACCAGACAGCTGCCTTGAAGGAGTCTTTAGTTATTTCCACTCTTTTTCGAAAACGCTTCAACTCAGTAAGAAAAACACTTTTTGCCAGATGACTATATCTTTTCAAAATGTTGCAGGATCACAATGATTTTGATATTTATTGTGCAGAATCTGGTCCTTTTCAACATAATTCAGCACAAGAAAGCTGCCTCTAAGGAATCTTTAGTTATTTCCACTCTTTTTCGAAAACGCTTCAACTCAGTGAGAAAAATACTTTTTGACCTTATGGCTATATCTTTTCAAATTGTTGCAGGATCACAATGATTTTCACATATATTGTGCAGAATCTGGTCCTTTTCAACATATTTCAGCACCAGAAACCTGCTTCAAAGGAATCTTCAGTTATTTCCAGTCTTTATCGAAAACGCTTCAACTCAGTGAGAAAAATACTTTTTGACCGTATGGCTATATCTTTTCAAAATGTTGCAGGATCACAATGATTTTGACATATATTGTGCAGAATCTGGTCCTTTTCAACATATTTCAGCACCAGAAAGCTGCCTCTAAGGAATCTTTAGTTATTTGCACTCTTTACCGAAAACTCTTCAACGTAGTGAGAAAAACACTTTTTGACCAGATGACTATAGCTTTTCAAAATGTTGCAGGATCACAATGATTTTGACATATATTGTGCAGAATCTGGTGCTTTTCAACATATTTCAGCACCCGAAAGCTACCTGCAAGGAATCTTTAGTTATTTCCACTCTTTATCGAAAATGCTTCAACGTAGTAAGAAAAACACTTTTTGACCAGATGACTATAGCTTTTCAAAATGTTGCAGGATCACAATGATTTTGACATATATTGTGCAGAATCTGGTCCTTTTCAACATATTTCAGAACCAGAAAGCTGCCTTGAAGGAGTCTTTAGTTATTTGCACTCTTTTTCGAAAACGCTTCAACTCAGTGAGAAAAACACTTTTTGTCAGATGACTATAGCTTTTCAAAATGTTGCAGGATCACAATGATTTTGACATATATTGTGCAGAATCTGGTCCTTTTCAACATATTTCAGCACCAGAAAGCTGCCTCAAAGGAATATTTAGTTATTTCCACTCTTTTTGGAAAACACTTCAAATCAGTGAGAAAAACACTTTTTGCCCGTATGGCTATAGCTTTTCAAAATGTTGCAGGATCACAATGATTTTGACATATATTGTGCAGAATCTGGTCCTTTTCAACATATTTCAGCACCAGAAAGCTGCCTCGAAGGAATCTTTAGTTATTTCAACCCTTTATCGAAAACGCTTCAACTCAGTGAGAAAAATACTTTTTGACCGTATGGCTATATGTTTTCAAAATGTTGCAGGATCACAATGATTTTGACATACATTTTGCAGAATCTGGTCCTTTTCAACATATTTCAGCACCAGAAAGCTGCCTCGAAGGAATCTTTAGTTATTTCCACTCTTTATCGATAACGCTTCAACTCAGTGAGAAAAATACTTCTTGACCGTATGGCTATATCTTTTCAAAATGTTGCAGGATCACAATGATTTTGATCATTATTGTGCCGAATCTGGTCCTTTTAAACATAATTCAGCACAAGAAAGCTGCCTCTAGGGAATCTTTAGTTATTTCCACTCTTTTTGGAAAACACTTCAGCTCAGTGAGAAAACCACTTTTTGACCTTATGGCTATATCGTTTCAAAATGTTGCAGGATCACAATGATTTTTACATATATTGTGCAGAATCTGGTCCTTTTCAACATATTTCAGCACCAGAAAGCTGCTTCAAAGGAATCTTTAGTTATTTCCACTCTTTATCGAAAATGCTCAACACAGTGAGATAAAAACTTTTTGACCATATGGCTATATCTTTTCAAAATGTTGCAGGATCACAATAATTTTGACATATATTGTGCCGAATCTGGTCCTTTTCAACATATTTCAGCACCAGAAAGCTGCCTCGAAGGAATCTTTAGTTATTTCCACTCTTTATCGAAAATGCTTCAACGTAGTGAGAATAACACTTTTTGAACAGATGACTATAGCTTTTCAAAATGTTGCAGGATCACAATGATTTTGACAAATACTGTGCAGAATCTGGTCCTTTTCAACATATTTCAGCACCAGAAAGGTGCCTCGAAGGAATCTTTAGTTATTTCCACTCTTTATCGAAAACTCTTCAACGTAGTGAGAAAAACACTTTTTGACCAGATGACTATAGCTTTTCAAAATGTTGCAGGATCACAATGATTTTGACATATATTGTGCAGAATCTTGTCCTTTTCAACATATTTCAGCACCCGAAAGCTGCCTGTAAGGAATCTTTAGTTATTTCCACTCTTTATCGAAAAAGCTTCAACTCAGTGAGAAAAATACTTTTTGACCGTATGGCTATATCTTTTCAAAATGTTAAAGGATCACAATGATTTTGACATATATTGTGGACAACCTGGTCCTTTTCAACATATTTCAGCACCAGAAACCTGCTTCAAAGGAATCTTTAGTTATTTCCACTCTTTATCGAAAACGCTGAACTCAGTGAAATTAAAACTTTTTGACCATATGGCTATATCTTTTCAAAATGTTGCAGGATCACAATGATTTTGACATATAATGTGCAGAATATGGTCCTTTTCAACATATTTCAGCACCAGAAAGCTGCCTCAAAGGAATATTTAGTTATTTCCACTCTTTTTTGAAAACACTTCAACTCAGTGAGAAAAACACTTTTTGCCCGTATGGCTATAGCTTTTCAAAATGTTGCAGGATCACAATGATTTTGACATATATTGTGCAGAATCTGGTCCTTTTCAACATATTTCAGCACCAGACAGCTGCCTTGAAGGAATCTTTAGTTATTTCCACTCTTTTTCGAAAACGCTTCAACTTTGTGAGAAAAAACCTTTTTGACCGTATGGCTATAGCTTTTCAAAATGTTGCAGGATCACAATGATTTTGACATATATTGTGCAGAATCTGGTCCTTTTCAACATATATCAGCACCAGAAAGCTGCCTTGAAGGAATCTTTAGTTATTTCCACTTTTTATCGAAAACGCTTCAACTCAGTGAGAAAAATACTTTTTGACCGTATGGCTATATCTTTTCAAAATGTTGCAGGATCACAATGATTTTGACATACATTTTGCAGAATCTGGTCCTTTTCATCATATTTCAGCACCAGAAAGCTGCCTCTAAGGAATCTTTAGTTATTTCAACTCTTTATTGAAAACGCTTCAACTCAGTGAGAAAAAAACTTTTTGCCCGTATGGCTATAGCTTTTCAAAATGTTGCAGGATCACAATGATTTTGACATATATTGTGCAGAATCTGGTCCTTTTCAACATATTTCAGCACCAGAAAGCTGCCTCTAAAGAATCTTTAGTTATTTGCACTCTTTACCGAAAACTCTTCAACGTAGTGAGAAAAACACTTTTTGACCAGATGACTATAGCTTTTCAAAATGTTGCAGGATCACAATGATTTTGACATATATTGTGCAGAATCTGGTGCTTTTCAACATATTTCAGCACCCGAAAGCTACCTGTAAGGAATCTTTAGTTATTTCCACTCTTTATCGAAAATGCTTCAACGTAGTGAGAAAAACACTTTTTGACCAGATGACTATAGCTTTTCAAAATGTTGCAGGATCACAATGATTTTGACATATATTGTGCAGAATCTGGTCCTTTTCAACATATTTCAGAACCAGACAGCTGCCTTGAAGGAGTCTTTAGTTATTTCCACTCTTTTTCGAAAACGCTTCAACTCAGTGAGAAAAAAACTTTTTGCCAGATGACTATAGCTTTTCAAAATGTTGCAGGATCACAATGATTTTGACATATATTGTGCAAAATCTGGTCCTTTTCAACATATTTCAGAACCAGAAAGCTGCCTCGAAGGAATCTTTAGTTATTTCCACTCTTTTTCGAAAACGCTTCAACTCAGTGATTAAAACACTGTTTGACCAGATGACTATAGCTTTTCAAAATGTTGCAGGATCACAATGATTTTGACATATATTGTGCAGAATCTTGTCCTTTTCAACATATTTCAGCACCAGAAAGCTGCCTCGAACGAAACTTTAGTTATTTCCACTCTTTTTCGAAAACACTTCAACTTTGTGAGAAAAACACTTTTTGCCCGTATGGCTATAGCTTTTCAAAATGTTGCAGGATCACAATGATTTTGACATATATTGTGCAGAATCTGGTACTTTTCAACATATTTCAGCACCAGACAGCTGCCTTGAAGGAGTCTTTAGTTATTTGCACTCTTTTTCGAAAACGCTTCAACTCAGTGAGAAAAACACTTTTTGCCAGATGAGTATAGCTTTTCAAAATGTTGCAGGATCACAATGATTTTGACATATATTGTGCAGAATCTGGTCCTTTTCAACATATTTCAGCACCAGAAAGCTGCCTCTAAGGAATCTTTAGTTATTTGCACTCTTTACCGAAAACTCTTCAACGTAGTGAGAAAAACACTTTTTGACCAGATGACTATAGCTTTTCAAAATGTTGCAGGATCACAATGATTTTGACATATATTGTGCAGAATCTGGTGCTTTTCAACATATTTCAGCACCCGAAAGCTACCTGTAAGGAATCTTTAGTTATTTCCACTCTTTTTCGAAAACGCTTCAACTTTGTGAGAAAAACCCTTTTTGACCGTATGGCTATAGCTTTTCAAAATGTTGCAGGATCACAATGATTTTGACATATATTGTGCAGAATCTGGTCCTTTTCAACATATTTCAGCACCAGAAAGCTGCCTTGAAGGAATCTTTAGTTATTTCCACTCTTTTTCGAAAACGCTTCAATTCAGTGAGAAAAACCCTTTTTGCCCGTATGGCTCTAGCTTTTCAAAATGTTGCAGGATCACAATGATTTTGAAATATATTGTGCAGAATCTGGTCCTTTTCAACATATTTCAGCACCAGACGGCTGCCATGAAGGAATCTTTAGTTATTTCCACTCTTTTTCGAAAACTCTTCAACACAGTGATTAAAACACTTTTTGACCAGATGACTATAGCTTTTCAAAATGTTGCAGGATCACAATGATTTTGACATATATTGTGCAAAATCTGGTCCTTTTCAACATATTTCGGCACCAGAAAAGCTGCCTCGAAGGAAACTTTAGTTATTTCCACTCTTTTTCGAAAACACTTCAACTTTGTGAGAAAAACACTTTTTGCCCGTATGGCTATAGCTTTTCAAAATGTTGCAGGATCACAATGATTTTGACATATATTGTGCAGAATCTGGTCCTTTTCAACATATTTCAGCACCAGAAAGCTGCCTCGAAGGAATCTTTAGTTATTTCCACTCTTTTTCGAAAACGCTTCAATTCAGTGAGAAAAACCCTTTTTGCCCGTATGGCTCTAGCTTTTCAAAATGTTGCAGGATCACAATGATTTTTGAAATATATTGTGCAAAATCTGGTCCTTTTCAACATATTTCAGCACCAGACAGCTGCCATGAAGGAATCTTTAGTTATTTCCACTCCTTTTCGAAAACTCTTCAACACAGTGATTAAAACACTTTTTGACCAGATGACTATAGCTTTTCAAAATGTTGCAGGATCACAATGATTTTGACATATATTGTGCAGAATCTTGTCCTTTTCAACATATTTCAGCACCAGAAAGCTGCCTCGAAGGAAACTTTAGTTATTTCCACTCTTTTTCGAAAACACTTCAACTTTGTGAGAAAAAACACTTTTTGCCCGTATGGCTATAGCTTTTCAAAATGTTGCAGGATCACAATGATTTTGACATATATTGTGCAGAATCTGGTCCTTTTCAACATATTTCAGCACCAGACAGCTGCCTTGAAGGAGTCTTTAGTTATTTGCACTCTTTTTCGAAAACGCTTCAACTCAGTGAGAAAAACACTTTTTGCCAGAAGAGTATAGCTTTTCAAAATGTTGCAGGATCACAATGATTTTGACATATATTGTGCAGAATCTGGTCCTTTTCAACATATTTCAGCACCAGAAAGCTGCCTCTAAGAATCTTTAGTTATTTCCACTCTTTACCGAAAACTCTTCAACGTAGTGAGAAAAACACTTTTTGACCAGATGACTATAGCTTTTCAAAATGTTGCAGGATCACAATGATTTTGACATATATTGTGCAGAATCTGGTGCTTTTCAACATATTTCAGCACCCGAAAGCTACCTGTAAGGAATCTTTAGTTATTTCCACTCTTTTTCGAAAACGCTTCAACTCAGTGAGAAAAACACTTTTTGCCCGTATGGCTATAGCTTTTCAAAATGTTGCAGGATCACAATGATTTTGACATATATTGTGCAGAATCTGGTCCTTTTCAACATATTTCAGCACCAGACAGCTGCCTTGAAGGAGTCTTTAGTTATTTGCACTCTTTTTCGAAAACGCTTCAACTCAGTGAGGAAAAACACTTTTTGCCAGATGAGTATAGCTTTTCAAAATGTTGCAGGATCACAATGATTTTGACATATATTGTGCAGAATCTGGTCCTTTTCAACATATTTCAGCACAAGAAAGCTGCCTCAAAGGAATCTTTAGTTATTTCCACTCTTTTTGGAAAACACTTCAACTCAGTGAGAAAAACACTTTTTGCCCGTATGGCTATAGCTTTTCAAAATGTTGCAGGATCACAATGATTTTGACATATATTTAGCAGAATCTGGTCCTTTTCAACATATTTCAGCACCAGACAGCTGCCTTGAAGGAATCTTTAGTTATTTCCACTCTTTTTCGAAAACGCTTCAACTTTGTGAGAAAAAACTTTTATGACCGTATGGCTATAGCTTTTCAAAATGTTGCAGGATCACAATGATTTGACATATATAGTGAAAAATCTGGTTCTTTTCAACATATTTCAGAACCAGAAAGCTGCCTTGAAGGAATCTTTAGTTATTTCCACTCTTTTTCGAAAACGCTTCAACTCAGTGATTAAAACACTTTTTGACCAGATGACTATAGCTTTTCAAAATGTTGCAGGATCACAATGATTTTGACATATATTGTGCAGAATCTTGTCCTTTTCAACATATTTCAGCACCAGAAAGCTGCCTCGAAGGAAACTTTAGTTATTTCCACTCTTTTTCGAAAACACTTCAACTTTGTGAGAAAAACACTTTTTGCCCGTATGGCTATAGCTTTTCAAAATGTTGCAGGATCACAATGATTTTGACATATATTGTGCAGAATCTGGTCCTTTTCAACATATTTCAGCACCAGACAGCTGCCTTGAAGGAGTCTTTAGTTATTTGCACTCTTTTTCGAAAACGCTTCAACGTAGTGAGTAAAACACTTTTTGACCAGATGACTATAGCTTTTCAAAATGTTGCAGGATCACAATGATTTTGACATATATTGTGCAGAATCTGGTGCTTTTCAACATATTTCAGCACCCGAAAGCTACCTGTAAGGAATCTTTAGTTATTTCCACTCTTTATCGAAAATGCTTCAACGTAGTGAGAAAAACACTTTTTGACCAGATGACTATGCTTTTCAAAATGTTGCAGGATCACAATGATTTTGACATATATACTGCAGAATCTGGTCCTTTTCAACATATTTCAGAACCAGAAAGCTGCCTCGAAGGAATCTTTAGTTATTTCCACTCTTTTTCGAAAACGCTTCAACTCAGTGAGAAAAACACTTTTTGACCAGATGACTATAGCTTTTCAAAATGTTGCAGGATCACAATGATTTTGACATATATTGTGCAGAATCTGGTCCTTTTCAACATATTTCAGCACCAGAAAGCTGCCTCGAAGGAGTCCCTAGTTATTTCCACTCTTTTTTGAAAACGCTTCAACTCAGTGACAAAAAAAATTTTTGCCCGTATGATTATAGCTTTTCAAAATGTTGCAGGATCACAATGATTTTGACATATATTGTGCAGAATCTGGTCCTTTTCAACATATTTCAGCACCAGAAAGCTGCCTTGAAGGAATCTTTAGTTATTTCCACTGTTTTTCGAAAACGCTTCAACTCAGTGAGAAAAACCCTTTTTACCCGTATGGCTCTAGCTTTTCAAAATGTTGCAGGATCACAATGATTTTGAAATATATTGTGCAGAATCTGGTCCTTTTTAACATATTTCAACACCAGACAGCTGCCTTGAAGGAATCTTTAGTTATTTCCACTCTTTTTCGAAAACGCTTCAACACAGTGATTAAAACACTTTTTGACCAGATGACTATAGCTTTTCAAAACGTTGCAGGATCACAATGATTTTGACATATATTGTGCAGAATCTTGTCCTTTTCTACATATTTCAGCACCAGAAAGCTGCCTCGAAGGAGTCTTTAGTTATTTCCACTCTTTTTCGAAAACGCTTCAACTCAGTGAGAAAAACACTTTTTGCCCGTATGGCTATAGCTTTTCAAAATGTTGCAGGATCACAATGATTTTGACATATATTGTGCAGAATCTGGTCCTTTTCACCATATTTCAGCACCAGACAGCTGCCTTGAAAGAATCTTTAGTTATTTCCACTCTTTTTCGAAAACGCTTCAACTTTGTGAGAAAAACCCTTTTTGACCGTATGGCTATAGCTTTTCAAAATGTTGCAGGATCACAATGATTTTGACATATATTGTGCAGAATCTGGTCCTTTTCAACATATTTCAGCACCAGAAAGCTGCCTTGAAGGAATCTTTAGTTATTTCCACTCTTTTTCGAAAACGCTTCAACTCAGTGAGAAAAACCCTTTTTGCCCGTATGGCTCTAGCTTTTCAAAATGTTGCAGGATCACAATGATTTTGAAATATATTGTGCAGAATCTGGTCCTTTTCAACATATTTCAGCACCAGACAGCTGCCTTGAAGGAATCTTTAGTTATTTCCACTCTTTTTCGAAAACGCTTCAACACAGTGAGAAAAACACTTTTTGACCAGATGAGTATAGCTTTTCTAAATGTTGCAGGATCACAATGATTTTGACATATATTGTGCAGAATCTTGTCCTTTTCAACATATTTCAGCACCAGAAAGCTGCCTCGAAGGAAACTTTAGTTATTTCCACTCTTTTTCGAAAACACTTCAACTTTGTGAGAAAAACACTTTTTGCCCGTATGGCTATAGCTTTTCAAAATGTTGCAGGATCACAATGATTTTGACATATATTGTGCAGAATTTGGTCCTTTTCAACATATTTCAGCACCAGACAGCTGCCTTGAAAGAGTCTTTAGTTATTTCCACTCTTTTTCGAAAACGCTTCAACTCAGTGAGAAAAACGCTTTTTGCCAGATGAGTATAGCTTTTCAAAATGTTGCAGGATCACAATAAATTTTGACATATATTGTGCAGAATCTGGTCCTTTTCAACATATTTCAGCACCAGAAAGCTGCCTCGAAGGAGTCTCTAGTTATTTCCACTCTTTTTCGAAAACGCTTCAACTCAGTGAGAAAAACACTTTTTGACCGTATGGCTATAGCTTTTCAAAATGTTGCAGGATCACAATGATTTTGACATATATTGTGCAGAATCTGGTCCTTTTCTACATATTTCAGCACCAGAAAGCTGCCTCTAAGTAATCTTTAGTTATTTCCACTCTTTTTCGAAAACACTTCAACTCAGTGAGAAAAAGACTTTTTGCCAGATGACTATAGCTTTTCAAAATGTTGAAGTATAAGAATGATTTTGACATATATTGTGCAGAATCTGGTCCTTTTCTACATATTTCAGCACCAGAAAGCTGTCTCGAAGGAATCTTTAGTTATTTCCACTCTTTTTCGAAAACGCTTCAACTCAGTGAGAAAAACACTTTTTGCCCGTGTGGCTATAGCTTTTCAAAATGTTGCAGGATCACAATGATTTTGACATATATTGTGCAGAATCTGGTCCTTTTCAGCATATTTAAGCACCAGACAGCTGCCTTGAAGGAGTCTTTAGTTATTTCCACTCTTTTTCGAAAACGCTTCAACTCAGTGAGAAAAAAACTTTTTGCCCGTATGGCTATAGCTTTTCAAAATGTTGCAGGATCACAATGATTTTGACATATATTGTGCAGAATCTTGTCCTTTTCAACATATTTCAGCACCAGTAAGCTGCCTCGAAGGAATCTTTAGTTATTTCCAATCTTTTTCGAAAACGCTTCAACTCAGTGAGAAAAACACTTTTTGACCAGATGACTATAGCTTTTCAACATGTTGCAGGATCACAATGATTTTGACATATATTGTGCAGAATCAGGTCCTTTTCTACATATTTCAGCACCAGTAAGCTGCCTCTATGGAATCTTTAGTTATTTCCACTCTTTTTCGAAAACGCTTCAACTCAGTGAGAAAAACACTTTTTGCCCGTATGGCTATAGCTTTTCAAAATGTTGCAGGAACACAATGATTTTGACATAATTTGTGCAGAATCTGGTCCTTTTCAACATATTTCCGCACCAGACAGCTGCCTTGAAGGAATCTTTAGTTATTTCCACTCTTTTTCGAAAACGCTTCAACACAGTGAGAAAAACACTTTTTGACCAGATGACTATAGCTTTTCAAAATGTTGCAGGATCACAATGATTTTGACATATATTGTGCAGAATCTGGTCCTTTTCAACATATTTCAGCACCAGAAAGCTGCCTCGAAGCATACTTTAGCAATTTCCACTCTTTTTCGAAAACACTTCAACTTTGTGAGAAAAACACTTTTTGCCCGTATGGCTATAGTTTTTCAAAATGTTGCAGGATCACAATGATTTTGAAATATATTGTGCAGAATCTGGTCCTTTTCAACATATTTCAGCACCAGACAGCTGCCTTGAAGGAGTCTTTAGTTATTTCCACTCTTTTTCGAAAACGCTTCAACTCAGTGAGAAAAACACTTTTTGACCAGATGACTATAGCTTTTCAAAATGTTGCAGGATCACAATGATTTTGACATATATTGTGCAGAATCTGGTCCTTTTCTACATATTTGAGCACCAGAAAGCTGCCTCGAAGGAAACTTGAGTTATTTCCACTCTTTTTCGAAAACGCTTCAACTTTGTGAGAAAAACACTTTTTGCCCGTATGGCTATAGCTTTTAAATATGTTGCAGGATCACAATGATTTTGACATATATTTTGCAGAATCTGGTCCTTTTCAACATATTTCAGCACCAGACAGCTGCCTTGAAGGAGTCTTTAGTTATTTCCACTCTTTTTTGAAAACGCTTCAACTCAGTGAGAAAAACACTTTTTGACCAGATGAGTATAGCTTTTCAAAATGTTGCAGGATCACAATGATTTTGACATATATTGTGCAGAATCTGGTCCTTTTCAAGATATTTCAGCACCAGAAAGCTGTCTTGAAGGAATTTTAGTTATTTCCACTCTTTTTCGAAAACGCTTCAACTCAGTGAAAAAAAAACTTTTTGCCCGTATGGCTATAGATTTTCAAAATGTTGCAGGATCACAATGATTTTGACATATATTGTGCAGAATCTGGTCCTTTTCAACATATTTCCGCACCAGACAGCTGCCTTGAAGGAATCTTTAGTTATTTCCACTCTTTTTCGAAAACGCTTCAACACAGTGAGAAAAACACTTTTTGCCCGTATGGCTATAGCTTTTCAAAATGTTGCAGGATCACAATGATTTTGACATATATTGTGCAGAATCTGGTCCTTTTCAACATATTTCAGCACCAGACAGCTGCCCTGAAGGAATCTTTAGTTATTTCCACTCTTTTTCGAAAACGCTTCAACTCAGTGAGAAAAACACTTTTTTGCCCGTATGGCTATAGCTTTTCAAAATGTTGCAGGATCACAATGATTTTGACATATATTGTGCAGAATCTGGTCCTTTTCAGCATATTTAAGCACCAGACAGCTGCCTTGAAGGAGTCTTTAGTTATTTCCACTCTTTTTCGAAAACGCTTCAACTCAGTGAGAAAAAAACTTTTTGCCCGTATGGCTATAGCTTTTCAAAATGTTGCAGGATCACAATGATTTTGACATATATTGTGCAGAATCTTGTCCTTTTCAACATATTTCAGCACCAGTAAGCTGCCTCGAAGGAATCTTTAGTTATTTCCAATCTTTTTCGAAAACGCTTCAACTCAGTGAGAAAAACACTTTTTGACCAGATGACTATAGCTTTTCAACATGTTGCAGGATCACAATGATTTTGACATATATTGTGCAGAATCAGGTCCTTTTCTACATATTTCAGCACCAGTAAGCTGCCTCTATGGAATCTTTAGTTATTTCCACTCTTTTTCGAAAACGCTTCAACTCAGTGAGAAAAAAACTTTTTGCCCGTATGGCTCTAGCTTTTCAAAATGTTGCAGGAACACAATGATTTTGACATAATTTGTGCAGAATCTGGTCCTTTTCAACATATTTCCGCACCAGACAGCTGCCTTGAAGGAATCTTTAGTTATTTCCACTCTTTTTCGAAAACGCTTCAACACAGTGAGAAAAACACTTTTTGACCAGATGACTATAGCTTTTCAAAATGTTGCAGGATCACAATGATTTTGACATATATTGTGCAGAATCTGGTCCTTTTCAACATATTTCAGCACCAGAAAGCTGCCTCGAAGCATACTTTAGCAATTTCCACTCTTTTTCGAAAACACTTCAACTTTGTGAGAAAAAACACTTTTTGCCCGTATGGCTATAGTTTTTCAAAATGTTGCAGGATCACAATGATTTTGAAATATATTGTGCAGAATCTGGTCCTTTTCAACATATTTCAGCACCAGACAGCTGCCTTGAAGGAGTCTTTAGTTATTTCCACTCTTTTTCGAAAACGCTTCAACTCAGTGAGAAAAACACTTTTTGACCAGATGACTATAGCTTTTCAAAATGTTGCAGGATCACAATGATTTTGACATATATTGTGCAGAATCTGGTCCTTTTCTACATATTTGAGCACCAGAAAGCTGCCTCGAAGGAAACTTGAGTTATTTCCACTCTTTTTCGAAAACGCTTCAACTTTGTGAGAAAAACACTTTTTGCCCGTATGGCTATAGCTTTTAAATATGTTGCAGGATCACAATGATTTTGACATATATTTTGCAGAATCTGGTCCTTTTCAACATATTTCAGCACCAGACAGCTGCCTTGAAGGAGTCTTTAGTTATTTCCACTCTTTTTCGAAAACGCTTCAACTCAGTGAGAAAAACACTTTTTGACCAGATGAGTATAGCTTTTCAAAATGTTGCAGGATCACAATGATTTTGACATATATTGTGCAGAATCTGGTCCTTTTCAAGATATTTCAGCACCAGAAAGCTGTCTTGAAGGAATTTTAGTTATTTCCACTCTTTTTCGAAAACGCTTCAACTCAGTGAGAAAAAAACTTTTTGCCCGTATGGCTATAGATTTTCAAAATGTTGCAGGATCACAATGATTTTGACATATATTGTGCAGAATCTGGTCCTTTTCAACATATTTCCGCACCAGACAGCTGCCTTGAAGGAATCTTTAGTTATTTCCACTCTTTTTCGAAAACGCTTCAACACAGTGAGAAAAACACTTTTTGCCCGTATGGCTATAGCTTTTCAAAATGTTGCAGGATCACAATGATTTTGACATATATTGTGCAGAATCTGGTCCTTTTCAACATATTTCAGCACCAGACAGCTGCCCTGAAGGAGTCTTTAGTTATTTCCACTCTTTTTTGAAAACGCTTCAACTCAGTGAGAAAAACACTTTTTGCCAGATGACTATAGCTTTTCAAAATGTTGCAGGATCACAATGATTTTGACATACATTGTGCAGAATCTGGTCCTTTTCAATATATTTCAGCACCAGACAGCTGCCTCGAAGGAATCTTTAGTTATTTCCACTCTTTTTCGAAAACGCTTCAACTTTATGAGAAAAACCCTTTTTGACCGTATGGCTATAGCTTTTCAAAATTTTGCACGATCACAATGATTTTGACATATATTGTGCAGAATCTGGTCCTTTTCAACATATTTCAGCACCAGACAGCTGCCTTGAAGGAATCTTTAGTTATTTCCACTCTTTTTCGAAAACGCTTCAACTCAGTGAGAAAAACCCTTTTTGCCCGTATGGCTATAGCTTTTCAAAATGTTGCAGGATCACAATGATTTTGACATATATTGTGCAGAATCTGGTCCTTTTCAACATATGTCAGCACCAGACAGCTGCCTTGAAGGAATCTTTAGTTATTTCCACTCTTTTTCGAAAACGCTTCAACTCAGTGAGAAAAACACTTTTTGCCAGATGACTAGAGCTTTTCAAAATGTTGCAGGATCACAATGATTTTGACATATATTGTGCAGAATCTGGTCCTCTTCAACATATTTCAGAACCAGAAAGCTGCCTTGAAGGAATCTTTAGTTATTTCCACTCTTTTTCGAAAACGCTTCAACTCAGTGAGAAAAACAGTTTTTGACCAGATGACTATAGCTTTTCAAAATGTTGCAGGATCACAATGATTTTGACATATATTGTGCAGAATCTGGTCATTTTCAACATATTTCAGCACCAGAAAGCTGCCTCGAAGGAATCTTTAGTTATTTCCACTCTTTTTCGAAAACGCTTCAACTTAGTGAGAAAAACACTTTTTGCCCGTATGGCTATAGCTTTTCAAAATGTTGCAGGATCACAATGATTTTGACATATATTGTGCAGAATCATGTCCTTTTCAACATATTTCAGCACCAGACAGCTGCCTCGAAGGAATCTTTAGTTATTTCCACTCTTTTTCGAAAACGCTTCAACTCAGTGAGAAAAACCCTTTTTGCCCGTATGGCTATAGCTTTTCAAAATGTTGCAGGATCACAATGATTTTGACATATATTGTGCAGAATCTGGTCCTTTTCAACATATGTCAGCACCAGACAGCTGCCTTGAAGGAATCTTTAGTTATTTCCACTCTTTTTCGAAAACGCTTCAACTCAGTGAGAAAAACACTTTTTGCCAGATGACTAGAGCTTTTCAAAATGTTGCAGGATCACAATGATTTTGACATATATTGTGCAGAATCTGGTCCTCTTCAACATATTTCAGAACCAGAAAGCTGCCTTGAAGGAATCTTTAGTTATTTCCACTCTTTTTCGAAAACGCTTCAACTCAGTGAGAAAAACAGTTTTTGACCAGATGACTATAGCTTTTCAAAATGTTGCAGGATCACAATGATTTTGACATATATTGTGCAGAATCTGGTCATTTTCAACATATTTCAGCACCAGAAAGCTGCCTCGAAGGAATCTTTAGTTATTTCCACTCTTTTTCGAAAACGCTTCAACTTAGTGAGAAAAACACTTTTTGCCCGTATGGCTATAGCTTTTCAAAATGTTGCAGGATCACAATGATTTTGACATATATTGTGCAGAATCATGTCCTTTTCAACATATTTCAGCACCAGACAGCTGCCTCGAAGGAATCTTTAGTTATTTCCACTCTTTTTCGAAAACGCTTCAACCCAGTGAGAAAAACACTTTTTTCCCGCATTTCTATAGCTTTTCAAAATGTTGCAGGATCACAATGATTTCGACATATATTGTGCAGAATCTGGTCCTTTTCAACATATTTCAGCACCAGACAGCTGCCTTGAAGGAATCTTTAGTTATTTCCACTCTTTTTCGAAAACGCTTTAACTCAGTGAGAAAAACACTTTTTGCCCGTATGGCTATAGCTTTTCAAAATGTTGCAGGATCATAATGATTTTGACATATATTGTACAGAATCTGGTCCTTTTCAACATATTTCAGAACCGGAAAGCTGCCTCGAAGGAATCTTTAGTTATTTCCACTCTTTTTCGAAAACGCTTCAACTCAGTGAGAAAAACACTTTTTGACCAGATGACTATAGCTTTTCAAAATGTTGCAGGATAACAATGATTTTGACATATATTGTGCAGAATCTGGTCCTTTTCAACATATTTCAGCACCAGAAAGCTGCCTTGAAGGAGTCTTTAGTTATGTCCACTCTTTTTCGAAAACGCTTCACGTCAGTGAGAAAAACACTTTTTGACCAGATGACTATAGCTTTTCAAAATGTTGCAGGATCACAATGATTTTGACATATATTGTGCAGAATCTGGTCCTTTTCAACATATTTCAGCACCAGACAGCTGCCTTGAAGGAATCTTTAGTTATTTCCACTCTTTTTCGAAAACGCTTCAACTCAGTGAGAAAAACCTTTTTTGCCAGATGACTAGAGCTTTTCAAAATGTTGCAGGATCACAATGATTTTGACATATATTTTGCAGAATCTGGTCCTCTTCAACATATTTCAGAACCAGAAAGCTGCCTTGAAGGAATCTTTAGTTATTTCCACTCTTTTTCGAAAACGCTTCAACTCAGTGAGAAAAACACTTTTTTCCCGCATTTCTATAGCTTTTCAAAATGTTGCAGGATCACAATGATTTCGACATATATTGTGCAGAATCTGGTCCTTTTCAACATATTTCAGCACCAGACAGCTGCCTCGAAGGAATCTTTAGTTATTTCCACTCTTTTTCGAAAACGCTTTAACTCAGTGAGAAAAACACTTTTTGCCCGTATGGCTATAGCTTTTCAAAATGTTGCAGGATCATAATGATTTT
This sequence comes from Fistularia commersonii, assembly GCF_037954325.1. Lineage (NCBI taxonomy): Eukaryota > Metazoa > Chordata > Actinopteri > Syngnathiformes > Fistulariidae > Fistularia > Fistularia commersonii. The sequence goes on from NC_141288.1 coordinate 7,157,616, forward strand.
GACATATATTGTACAGAATCTGGTCCTTTTCAACATATTTCAGAACCGGAAAGCTGCCTCGAAGGAATCTTTAGTTATTTCCACTCTTTTTCGAAAACGCTTCAACTCAGTGAGAAAAACACTTTTTGACCAGATGACTATAGCTTTTCAAAATGTTGCAGGATAACAATGATTTTGACATATATTGTGCAGAATCTGGTCCTTTTCAACATATTTCAGCACCAGAAAGCTGCCTTGAAGGAGTCTTTAGTTATGTCCACTCTTTTTCGAAAACGCTTCAACTCAGTGAGAAAAACACTTTTTGCCCGTATGGCTATAGCTTTTCAAAATGTTGCAGGATCACAATGATTTTGACATATATTGTGCAGAATCTGGACCTTTTCAACATATTTCAGCACCAGACAGCTGCCTTGAAGGAGTCTTTAGTTATTTCCACTCTTTTTCGAAAACGCTTCAACTCAGTGAGAAAAACACTTTTTTCCAGATGACTACAGCTTTTCAAAATGTTGCAGGATCACAATGATTTTGAATATATTGTGCAGAATCTGGTCCTTTTCAACATATTTCAGCACCAGAAAGCTGCCTCGAAGGAATCTTTAGTTATTTCCACTCTTTTTCGAAAACGCTTCAACTTAGTGAGAAAAACACTTTTTGCCCGTATGGCTATAGCTTTTCAAAATGTTGCAGGATCACAATGATTTTGACATATATTGTGCAGAATCTGGTCCTTTTCAACATATTTCAGCACCAGACAGCTGCCTCGAAGGAATCTTTCGTTATTTCCACTCTTTTTCGAAAACGCTTCAACTCAGTGAGAAAAACACTTTTTTCCCGCATTTCTATAGCTTTTCAAAATGTTGCAGGATCACAATGATTTCGACATATATTGTGCAGAATCTGGTCCTTTTCAACATATTTCAGCACCAGACAGCTGCCTCGAAGGAATCTTTAGTTATTTCCACTCTTTTTCGAAAACGCTTTAACTCAGTGAGAAAAACACTTTTTGCCCGTATGGCTATAGCTTTTCAAAATGTTGCAGGATCATAATGATTTTGACATATATTGTACAGAATCTGGTCCTTTTCAACATATTTCAGAACCGGAAAGCTGCCTCGAAGGAATCTTTAGTTATTTCCACTCTTTTTCGAAAACGCTTCAACTCAGTGAGAAAAACACTTTTTGACCAGATGACTATAGCTTTTCAAAATGTTGCAGGATAACAATGATTTTGACATATATTGTGCAGAATCTGGTCCTTTTCAACATATTTCAGCACCAGAAAGCTGCCTTGAAGGAGTCTTTAGTTATGTCCACTCTTTTTCGAAAACGCTTCAACTCAGTGAGAAAAACACTTTTTGCCCGTATGGCTATAGCTTTTCAAAATGTTGCAGGATCACAATGATTTTGACATATATTGTGCAGAATCTGGACCTTTTCAACATATTTCAGCACCAGACAGCTGCCTTGAAGGAGTCTTTAGTTATTTCCACTCTTTTTCGAAAACGCTTCAACTCAGTGAGAAAAACACTTTTTTCCAGATGACTACAGCTTTTCAAAATGTTGCAGGATCACAATGATTTTGACATATATTGTGCAGAATCTGGTCCTTTTCAACATATTTCAGCACCAGACAGTTGCCTTGAAGGAATCTTTAGTTATTTCCACTCTTTTTCGAAAACGCTTCAACTCAGTGAGAAAAACACTTTTTGCCAGATGACTAGAGCTTTTCAAAATGTTGCAGGATCACAATGATTTTGACATATATTGTGCAGAATCTGGTCCTCTTCAACATATTTCAGCACCAGAAAGCTGCCTTGAAGGAATCTTTAGTTATTTCCACTCTTTTTCGAAAACGCTTCAACTCAGTGAGAAAAACACATTTTGCCCTTATGGCTATAGCTTTTCAAAATGTTGCAGGATCACAATGATTTTGACATATATTGTGCAGAATCTGGGCCTTTTCAACATATTTCAGCACCAGAAAGCTGCCTCGAAGGAATCTTTAGTTATTTCCACTCTTTTTCGAAAACGCTTCAACTTAGTGAGAAAAACACTTTTTGCCCGTATGGCTATAGCTTTTCAAAATGTTGCAGGATCACAATGATTTTGACATATATTGTGCAGAATCTGGTCCTTTTCAACATATTTCAGCACCAGACAGCTGCCTCGAAGGAATCTTTAGTTATTTCCACTCTTTTTCGAAAACGCTTCAACTCAGTGAGAAAAACACTTTTTTCCCGCATTTCTATAGCTTTTCAAAATGTTGCAGGATCACAATGATTTCGACATATATTGTGCAGAATCTGGTCCTTTTCAACATATTTCAGCACCAGACAGCTGCCTTGAAGGAATCTTTAGTTATTTCCACTCTTTTTCGAAAACGCTTTAACTCAGTGAGAAAAACACTTTTTGCCCGTATGGCTATAGCTTTTCAAAATGTTGCAGGATCATAATGATTTTGACATATATTGTACAGAATCTGGTCCTTTTCAACATATTTCAGAACCGGAAAGCTGCCTCGAAGGAATCTTTAGTTATTTCCACTCCTTTTCGAAAACGCTTCAACTCAGTGAGAAAAACACTTTTTGACCAGATGACTATAGCTTTTCAAAATGTTGCAAGATAACAATGATTTTGACATATATTGTGCAGAATCTGGTCCTTTTCAACATATTTCAGCACCAGAAAGCTGCCTTGAAGGAGTCTTTAGTTATGTCCACTCTTTTTCGAAAACGCTTCAACTCAGTGAGAAAAACACTTTTTTCCCGCATTTCTATAGCTTTTCAAAATGTTGCAGGATCACAATGATTTCGACATATATTGTGCAGAATCTGGTCCTTTTCAACATATTTCAGCACCAGACAGCTGCCTCGAAGGAATCTTTAGTTATTTCCACTCTTTTTCGAAAACGCTTTAACTCAGTGAGAAAAACACTTTTTGCCCGTATGGCTATAGCTTTTCAAAATGTTGCAGGATCATAATGATTTTGACATATATTGTACAGAATCTGGTCCTTTTCAACATATTTCAGAACCGGAAAGCTGCCTCGAAGGAATCTTTAGTTATTTCCACTCTTTTTCGAAAACGCTTCAACTCAGTGAGAAAAACACTTTTTGACCAGATGACTATAGCTTTTCAAAATGTTGCAGGATAACAATGATTTTGACATATATTGTGCAGAATCTGGTCCTTTTCAACATATTTCAGCACCAGAAAGCTGCCTTGAAGGAGTCTTTAGTTATGTCCTTCTCTTTTTCGAAAACGCTTCAACTCAGTGAGAAAAACACTTTTTGCCCGTATGGCTATAGCTTTTCAAAATGTTGCAGGATCACAATGATTTTGACATATATTGTGCAGAATCTGGACCTTTTCAACATATTTCAGCACCGGACAGCTGCCTTGAAGGAGTCTTTAGTTATTTCCACTCTTTTTCGAAAACGCTTCAACTCAGTGAGAAAAACACTTTTTGCCCGTATGGCTATAGCTTTTCAAAATGTTGCAGGATCATAATGATTTTGACATATATTGTACAGAATCTGGTCCTTTTCAACATATTTCAGAACCGGAAAGCTGCCTCGAAGGAATCTTTAGTTATTTCCACTCTTTTTCGAAAACGCTTCAACTCAGTGAGAAAAACACTTTTTGACCAGATGACTATAGCTTTTCAAAATGTTGCAGGATAACAATGATTTTGACATATATTGTGCAGAATCTGGTCCTTTTCAACATATTTCAGCACCAGAAAGCTGCCTTGAAGGAGTCTTTAGTTATGTCCACTCTTTTTCGAAAACGCTTCAACTCAGTGAGAAAAACACTTTTTGCCCGTATGGCTATAGCTTTTCAAAATGTTGCAGGATCACAATGATTTTGACATATATTGTGCAGAATCTGGACCTTTTCAACATATTTCAGCACCAGACAGCTGCCTTGAAGGAGTCTTTAGTTATTTCCACTCTTTTTCGAAAACGCTTCAACTCAGTGAGAAAAACACTTTTTTCCAGATGACTACAGCTTTTCAAAATGTTGCAGGATCACAATGATTTTGAATATATTGTGCAGAATCTGGTCCTTTTCAACATATTTCAGCACCAGAAAGCTGCCTCGAAGGAATCTTTAGTTATTTCCACTCTTTTTCGAAAACGCTTCAACTTAGTGAGAAAAACACTTTTTGCCCGTATGGCTATAGCTTTTCAAAATGTTGCAGGATCACAATGATTTTGACATATATTGTGCAGAATCTGGTCCTTTTCAACATATTTCAGCACCAGACAGCTGCCTCGAAGGAATCTTTCGTTATTTCCACTCTTTTTCGAAAACGCTTCAACTCAGTGAGAAAAACACTTTTTTCCCGCATTTCTATAGCTTTTCAAAATGTTGCAGGATCACAATGATTTCGACATATATTGTGCAGAATCTGGTCCTTTTCAACATATTTCAGCACCAGACAGCTGCCTCGAAGGAATCTTTAGTTATTTCCACTCTTTTTCGAAAACGCTTTAACTCAGTGAGAAAAACACTTTTTGCCCGTATGGCTATAGCTTTTCAAAATGTTGCAGGATCATAATGATTTTGACATATATTGTACAGAATCTGGTCCTTTTCAACATATTTCAGAACCGGAAAGCTGCCTCGAAGGAATCTTTAGTTATTTCCACTCTTTTTCGAAAACGCTTCAACTCAGTGAGAAAAACACTTTTTGACCAGATGACTATAGCTTTTCAAAATGTTGCAGGATAACAATGATTTTGACATATATTGTGCAGAATCTGGTCCTTTTCAACATATTTCAGCACCAGAAAGCTGCCTTGAAGGAGTCTTTAGTTATGTCCACTCTTTTTCGAAAACGCTTCAACTCAGTGAGAAAAACACTTTTTGCCCGTATGGCTATAGCTTTTCAAAATGTTGCAGGATCACAATGATTTTGACATATATTGTGCAGAATCTGGACCTTTTCAACATATTTCAGCACCAGACAGCTGCCTTGAAGGAGTCTTTAGTTATTTCCACTCTTTTTCGAAAACGCTTCAACTCAGTGAGAAAAACACTTTTTTCCAGATGACTACAGCTTTTCAAAATGTTGCAGGATCACAATGATTTTGACATATATTGTGCAGAATCTGGTCCTTTTCAACATATTTCAGCACCAGACAGTTGCCTTGAAGGAATCTTTAGTTATTTCCACTCTTTTTCGAAAACGCTTCAACTCAGTGAGAAAAACACTTTTTGCCAGATGACTAGAGCTTTTCAAAATGTTGCAGGATCACAATGATTTTGACATATATTGTGCAGAATCTGGTCCTCTTCAACATATTTCAGCACCAGAAAGCTGCCTTGAAGGAATCTTTAGTTATTTCCACTCTTTTTCGAAAACGCTTCAACTCAGTGAGAAAAACACATTTTGCCCTTATGGCTATAGCTTTTCAAAATGTTGCAGGATCACAATGATTTTGACATATATTGTGCAGAATCTGGGCCTTTTCAACATATTTCAGCACCAGAAAGCTGCCTCGAAGGAATCTTTAGTTATTTCCACTCTTTTTCGAAAACGCTTCAACTTAGTGAGAAAAACACTTTTTGCCCGTATGGCTATAGCTTTTCAAAATGTTGCAGGATCACAATGATTTTGACATATATTGTGCAGAATCTGGTCCTTTTCAACATATTTCAGCACCAGACAGCTGCCTCGAAGGAATCTTTAGTTATTTCCACTCTTTTTCGAAAACGCTTCAACTCAGTGAGAAAAACACTTTTTTCCCGCATTTCTATAGCTTTTCAAAATGTTGCAGGATCACAATGATTTCGACATATATTGTGCAGAATCTGGTCCTTTTCAACATATTTCAGCACCAGACAGCTGCCTTGAAGGAATCTTTAGTTATTTCCACTCTTTTTCGAAAACGCTTTAACTCAGTGAGAAAAACACTTTTTGCCCGTATGGCTATAGCTTTTCAAAATGTTGCAGGATCATAATGATTTTGACATATATTGTACAGAATCTGGTCCTTTTCAACATATTTCAGAACCGGAAAGCTGCCTCGAAGGAATCTTTAGTTATTTCCACTCCTTTTCGAAAACGCTTCAACTCAGTGAGAAAAACACTTTTTGACCAGATGACTATAGCTTTTCAAAATGTTGCAAGATAACAATGATTTTGACATATATTGTGCAGAATCTGGTCCTTTTCAACATATTTCAGCACCAGAAAGCTGCCTTGAAGGAGTCTTTAGTTATGTCCACTCTTTTTCGAAAACGCTTCAACTCAGTGAGAAAAACACTTTTTTCCCGCATTTCTATAGCTTTTCAAAATGTTGCAGGATCACAATGATTTCGACATATATTGTGCAGAATCTGGTCCTTTTCAACATATTTCAGCACCAGACAGCTGCCTCGAAGGAATCTTTAGTTATTTCCACTCTTTTTCGAAAACGCTTTAACTCAGTGAGAAAAACACTTTTTGCCCGTATGGCTATAGCTTTTCAAAATGTTGCAGGATCATAATGATTTTGACATATATTGTACAGAATCTGGTCCTTTTCAACATATTTCAGAACCGGAAAGCTGCCTCGAAGGAATCTTTAGTTATTTCCACTCTTTTTCGAAAACGCTTCAACTCAGTGAGAAAAACACTTTTTGACCAGATGACTATAGCTTTTCAAAATGTTGCAGGATAACAATGATTTTGACATATATTGTGCAGAATCTGGTCCTTTTCAACATATTTCAGCACCAGAAAGCTGCCTTGAAGGAGTCTTTAGTTATGTCCACTCTTTTTCGAAAACGCTTCAACTCAGTGAGAAAAACACTTTTTGCCCGTATGGCTATAGCTTTTCAAAATGTTGCAGGATCACAATGATTTTGACATATATTGTGCAGAATCTGGACCTTTTCAACATATTTCAGCACCGGACAGCTGCCTTGAAGGAGTCTTTAGTTATTTCCACTCTTTTTCGAAAACGCTTCAACTCAGTGAGAAAAACACTTTTTTCCAGATGACTACAGCTTTTCAAAATGTTGCAGGATCACAATGATTTTGAATATATTGTGCAGAATCTGGTCCTTTTCAACATATTTCAGCACCAGAAAGCTGCCTCGAAGGAATCTTTAGTTATTTCCACTCTTTTTCGAAAACGCTTCAACTTAGTGAGAAAAACACTTTTTGCCCGTATGGCTATAGCTTTTCAAAATGTTGCAGGATCACAATGATTTTGACATATATTGTGCAGAATCTGGTCCTTTTCAACATATTTCAGCACCAGACAGCTGCCTCGAAGGAATCTTTCGTTATTTCCACTCTTTTTCGAAAACGCTTCAACTCAGTGAGAAAAACACTTTTTTCCCGCATTTCTATAGCTTTTCAAAATGTTGCAGGATCACAATGATTTCGACATATATTGTGCAGAATCTGGTCCTTTTCGACATATTTCAGCACCAGACAGCTGCCTTGAAGGAGTCTTTAGTTATTTCCACTCTTTTTCGAAAACGCTTCAACTCAGTGAGAAAAACACTTTTTGACCAGATGAGTATAGCTTTTCAAAATGTTGCAGGATCACAATGATTTTGACATATATTGTGCAGAATCTGGTCCTTTTCAAGATATTTCAGCACCAGAAAGCTGTCTTGAAGGAATTTTAGTTATTTCCACTCTTTTTCGAAAACGCTTCAACTCAGTGAGAAAAAAACTTTTTGCCCGTATGGCTATAGCTTTTCAAAATGTTGCAGGATCACAATGATTTTGACATATATTGTGCAGAATCTTGTCCTTTTCAACATATTTCAGCACCAGTAAGCTGCCTCGAAGGAATCTTTAGTTATTTCCAATCTTTTTCGAAAACGCTTCAACTCAGTGAGAAAAACACTTTTTGACCAGATGACTATAGCTTTTCAACATGTTGCAGGATCACAATGATTTTGACATATATTGTGCAGAATCAGGTCCTTTTCTACATATTTCAGCACCAGTAAGCTGCCTCTATGGAATCTTTAGTTATTTCCACTCTTTTTCGAAAACGCTTCAACTCAGTGAGAAAAAAACTTTTTGCCCGTATGGCTCTAGCTTTTCAAAATGTTGCAGGAACACAATGATTTTGACATAATTTGTGCAGAATCTGGTCCTTTTCAACATATTTCCGCACCAGACAGCTGCCTTGAAGGAATCTTTAGTTATTTCCACTCTTTTTCGAAAACGCTTCAACACAGTGAGAAAAACACTTTTTGACCAGATGACTATAGCTTTTCAAAATGTTGCAGGATCACAATGATTTTGACATATATTGTGCAGAATCTGGTCCTTTTCAACATATTTCAGCACCAGAAAGCTGCCTCGAAGCATACTTTAGCAATTTCCACTCTTTTTCGAAAACACTTCAACTTTGTGAGAAAAACACTTTTTGCCCGTATGGCTATAGTTTTTCAAAATGTTGCAGGATCACAATGATTTTGACATATATTGTGCAGAATCTGGTCCTTTTCAACATATTTCAGCACCAGACAGCTGCCTCGAAGGAATCTTTAGTTATTTCCACTCTTTTTCGAAAACGCTTCAACTCAGTGAGAAAAACACTTTTATCCCGTATGGCTATAGCTTTTCAAAATGTTGCAGGATCACAATGATTTTGACATATATTGTGCAGAATCTGGTCCTTTTCTACATATTTGAGCACCAGAAAGCTGCCTCGAAGGAAACTTGAGTTATTTCCACTCTTTTTCGAAAACGCTTCAACTTTGTGAGAAAAACACTTTTTGCCCGTATGGCTATAGCTTTTCAAAATGTTGCAGGATCACAATGATTTTGACATATATTGTGCAGAATCTGGTCCTTTTCAACATATTTCAGCACCAGACAGCTGCCTTGAAGGAGTCTTTAGTTATTTCCACTCTTTTTCGAAAACGCTTCAACTCAGTGAGAAAAACACTTTTTGACCAGATGAGTATAGCTTTTCAAAATGTTGCAGGATCACAATGATTTTGACATATATTGTGCAGAATCTGGTCCTTTTCAAGATATTTCAGCACCAGAAAGCTGTCTTGAAGGAATTTTAGTTATTTCCACTCTTTTTCGAAAACGCTTCAACTCAGTGAGAAAAAAACTTTTTGCCCGTATGGCTATAGCTTTTCAAAATGTTGCAGGATCACAATGATTTTGACATATATTGTGCAGAATCTTGTCCTTTTCAACATATTTCAGCACCAGTAAGCTGCCTCGAAGGAATCTTTAGTTATTTCCAATCTTTTTCGAAAACGCTTCAACTCAGTGAGAAAAACACTTTTTGACCAGATGACTATAGCTTTTCAACATGTTGCAGGATCACAATGATTTTGACATATATTGTGCAGAATCAGGTCCTTTTCTACATATTTCAGCACCAGTAAGCTGCCTCTATGGAATCTTTAGTTATTTCCACTCTTTTTCGAAAACGCTTCAACTCAGTGAGAAAAAAACTTTTTGCCCGTATGGCTCTAGCTTTTCAAAATGTTGCAGGAACACAATGATTTTGACATAATTTGTGCAGAATCTGGTCCTTTTCAACATATTTCCGCACCAGACAGCTGCCTTGAAGGAATCTTTAGTTATTTCCACTCTTTTTCGAAAACGCTTCAACACAGTGAGAAAAACACTTTTTGACCAGATGACTATAGCTTTTCAAAATGTTGCAGGATCACAATGATTTTGACATATATTGTGCAGAATCTGGTCCTTTTCAACATATTTCAGCACCAGAAAGCTGCCTCGAAGCATACTTTAGCAATTTCCACTCTTTTTCGAAAACACTTCAACTTTGTGAGAAAAACACTTTTTGCCCGTATGGCTATAGTTTTTCAAAATGTTGCAGGATCACAATGATTTTGAAATATATTGTGCAGAATCTGGTCCTTTTCAACATATTTCAGCACCAGACAGCTGCCTTGAAGGAGTCTTTAGTTATTTCCACTCTTTTTCGAAAACGCTTCAACTCAGTGAGAAAAACACTTTTTGACCAGATGACTATAGCTTTTCAAAATGTTGCAGGATCACAATGATTTTGACATATATTGTGCAGAATCTGGTCCTTTTCTACATATTTGAGCACCAGAAAGCTGCCTCGAAGGAAACTTGAGTTATTTCCACTCTTTTTCGAAAACGCTTCAACTTTGTGAGAAAAACACTTTTTGCCCGTATGGCTATAGCTTTTAAATATGTTGCAGGATCACAATGATTTTGACATATATTTTGCAGAATCTGGTCCTTTTCAACATATTTCAGCACCAGACAGCTTCCTTGAAGGAGTCTTTAGTTATTTCCACTCTTTTTCGAAAACGCTTCAACTCAGTGAGAAAAACACTTTTTGACCAGATGAGTATAGCTTTTCAAAATGTTGCAGGATCACAATGATTTTGACATATATTGTGCAGAATCTGGTCCTTTTCAAGATATTTCAGCACCAGAAAGCTGTCTTGAAGGAATGTTTAGTTATTTCCACTCTTTTTCGAAAACGCTTCAACTCAGTGAGAAAAAAACTTTTTGCCCGTATGGCTATAGATTTTCAAAATGTTGCAGGATCACAATGATTTTGACATATATTGTGCAGAATCTGGTCCTTTTCAACATATTTCCGCACCAGACAGCTGCCTTGAAGGAATCTTTAGTTATTTCCACTCTTTTTCGAAAACGCTTCAACACAGTGAGAAAAACACTTTTTGCCCGTATGGCTATAGCTTTTCAAAATGTTGCAGGATCACAATGATTTTGACATATATTGTGCAGAATCTGGTCCTTTTCAACATATTTCAGCACCAGACAGCTGCCCTGAAGGAGTCTTTAGTTATTTCCACTCTTTTTTGAAAACGCTTCAACTCAGTGAGAAAAACACTTTTTGCCAGATGACTATAGCTTTTCAAAATGTTGCAGGATCACAATGATTTTGACATACATTGTGCAGAATCTGGTCCTTTTCAATATATTTCAGCACCAGACAGCTGCCTCGAAGGAATCTTTAGTTATTTCCACTCTTTTTCGAAAACGCTTCAACTTTATGAGAAAAACCCTTTTTGACCGTATGGCTATAGCTTTTCAAAATTTAGCACGATCACAATGATTTTGACATATATTGTGCAGAATCTGGTCCTTTTCAACATATTTCAGCACCAGACAGCTGCCTTGAAGGAATCTTTAGTTATTTCCACTCTTTTTCGAAAACGCTTCAACTCAGTGAGAAAAACCCTTTTTGCCCGTATGGCTATAGCTTTTCAAAATGTTGCAGGATCACAATGATTTTGACATATATTGTGCAGAATCTGGTCCTTTTCAACATATGTCAGCACCAGACAGCTGCCTTGAAGGAATCTTTAGTTATTTCAACTCTTTTTCGAAAACGCTTCAACTCAGTGAGAAAAACACTTTTTGCCAGATGACTAGAGCTTTTCAAAATGTTGCAGGATCACAATGATTTTGACATATATTGTGCAGAATCTGGTCCTCTTCAACATATTTCAGAACCAGAAAGCTGCCTTGAAGGAATCTTTAGTTATTTCCACTCTTTTTCGAAAACGCTTCAACTCAGTGAGAAAAACACTTTTTGACCAGATGACTATAGCTTTTCAAAATGTTGCAGGATCACAATGATTTTGACATATATTGTGCAGAATCTGGTCCTTTTCAACATATTTCAGCACCAGAAAGCTGCCTCGAAGGAATCTTTAGTTATTTCCACTCTTTTTCGAAAACGCTTCAACTTAGTGAGAAAAACACTTTTTGCCCGTATGGCTATAGCTTTTCAAAATGTTGCAGGATCACAATGATTTTGACATATATTGTGCAGAATCTGGTCCTTTTCAACATATTTCAGCACCAGACAGCTGCCTCGAAGGAATCTTTAGTTATTTCCACTCTTTTTCGAAAACGCTTCAACCCAGTGAGAAAAACACTTTTTTCCCGCATTTCTATAGCTTTTCAAAATGTTGCAGGATCACAATGATTTCGACATATATTGTGCAGAATCTGGTCCTTTTCAACATATTTCAGCACCAGACAGCTGCCTTGAAGGAATCTTTAGTTATTTCCACTCTTTTTCGAAAACGCTTCAACTCAGTGAGAAAAACAGTTTTTGACCAGATGACTATAGCTTTTCAAAATGTTGCAGGATCACAATGATTTTGACATATATTGTACAGAATCTGGTCCTTTTCAACATATTTCAGAACTGGAAAGCTGCCTCGAAGGAATCTTTAGTTATTTCCACTCTTTTTCGAAAACGCTTCAACTCAGTGAGAAAAACACTTTTTGACCAGATGACTATAGCTTTTCAAAATGTTGCAGGATAACAATGATTTTGACATATATTGTGCAGAATCTGGTCCTTTTCAACATATTTCAGCACCAGAAAGCTGCCTTGAAGGAGCCTTTAGTTATGTCCACTCTTTTTCGAAAACGCTTCACGTCAGTGAGAAAAACACTTTTTGCCAGATGACTAGAGCTTTTCAAAATGTTGCAGGATCACAATGATTTTCACATATATTGTGCAGAATCTGGTCCTTTTCAACATATTTCAGCACCAGACAGCTGCCTCGAAGGAATCTTTAGTTATTTCCACTCTTTTTCGAAAACGCTTCAACTTAGTGAGAAAAACACTTTTTGCCCGCATTTCTATAGCTTTTCAAAATGTTGCAGGATCACAATGATTTTGACATATATTGTGCAGAATCTGGTCCTTTTCAACATATTTCAGCACCAGACAGCTGCCTCGAAGGAATCTTTAGTTATTTCCACTCTTTTTCGAAAACGCTTTAACTCAGTGAGAAAAACACTTTTTGCCCGTATGGCTATAGCTTTTCAAAATGTTGCAGGATCACAATGATTTTGACATATATTGTGCAGAATCTGGACCTTTTCAACATATTTCAGCACCAGACAGCTGCCTTGAAGGAGTCTTTAGTTATTTCCACTCTTTTTCGAAAACGCTTCAACTCAGTGAGAAAAACACTTTTTTCCAGATGACTACAGCTTTTCAAAATGTTGCAGGATCACAATGATTTTGACATATATTGTGCAGAATCTGGTCCTTTTCAACATATTTCAGCACCAGACAGTTGCCTTGAAGGAATCTTTAGTTATTTCCACTCTTTTTCGAAAACGCTTCAACTCAGTGAGAAAAAACACTTTTTGCCAGATGACTAGAGCTTTTCAAAATGTTGCAGGATCACAATGATTTTGACATATATTGTGCAGAATCTGGTCCTCTTCAACATATTTCAGCACTGGAAAGCTGCCTCGAAGGAATCTTTAGTTATTTCCACTCTTTTTCGAAAACGCTTCAACTCAGTGAGAAAAACACATTTTGCCCTTATGGCTATAGCTTTTCAAAATGTTGCAGGATCACAATGATTTTGACATATATTGTGCAGAATCTGGTCCTTTTCAACATATTTCAGCACCAGAAAGCTGCCTCGAAGGAATCTTTAGTTATTTCCACTCTTTTTCGAAAACGCTTCAACTTAGTGAGAAAAACACTTTTTGCCCGTATGGCTATAGCTTTTCAAAATGTTGCAGGATCACAATGATTTTGACATATATTGTGCAGAATCTGGTCCTTTTCAACATATTTCAGCACCAGACAGCTGCCTCGAAGGAATCTTTAGTTATTTCCACTCTTTTTCGAAAACGCTTCAACTCAGTGAGAAAAACACTTTTTTCCCGCATTTCTATAGCTTTTCAAAATGTTGCAGGATCACAATGATTTCGACATATATTGTGCAGAATCTGGTCCTTTTCAACATATTTCAGCACCAGACAGCTGCCTTGAAGGAATCTTTAGTTATTTCCACTCTTTTTCGAAAACGCTTTAACTCAGTGAGAAAAACACTTTTTGCCCGTATGGCTATAGCTTTTCAAAATGTTGCAGGATCATAATGATTTTGACATATATTGTACAGAATCTGGTCCTTTTCAACATATTTCAGAACCGGAAAGCTGCCTCGAAGGAATCTTTAGTTATTTCCACTCTTTTTCGAAAACGCTTCAACTCAGTGAGAAAAACACTTTTTGACCAGATGACTATAGCTTTTCAAAATGTTGCAGGATAACAATGATTTTGACATATATTGTGCAGAATCTGGTCCTTTTCAACATATTTCAGCACCAGAAAGCTGCCTTGAAGGAGTCTTTAGTTATGTCCACTCTTTTTCGAAAACGCTTCAACTCAGTGAGAAAAACACTTTTTGCCCGTATGGCTATAGCTTTTCAAAATGTTGCAGGATCACAATGATTTTGACATATATTGTGAAGAGTCTGGACCTTTTCAACATATTTCAGCACCAGACAGCTGCCTTGAAGGAGTCTTTAGTTATTTCCACTCTTTTTCGAAAACGCTTCAACTCAGTGAGAAAAACACTTTTTTCCAGATGACTACAGCTTTTCAAAATGTTGCAGGATCACAATGATTTTGACATAAATTGTGCAGAATCTGGTCCTTTTCAACATATTTCAGAAGCAGACAGCTGCCTCGAAGGAATCTTTAGTTATTTCCACTCTTTTTCGAAAACGCTTCACGTCAGTGAGAAAAACACTTTTTGACCAGATGACTATAGCTTTTCAAAATGTTGCAGGATCACAATGATTTTGACATATATTGTGCAGAATCTGGTCCTTTTCAACATATTTGAGCACCAGAAAGCTGCCTCTAAGAAATCTTTAGTTATTTCAACTCTTCATCGAAAACGCTTCAACTTAGTGAGAAAAACACTTTTTGCCCGCATTTCTATAGCTTTTCAAAATGTTGCAGGATCACAATGATTTTGACATATATTGTGCAGAATCTGGTCCTTTTCAACATATTTCAGCACCAGACAGCTGCCTCGAAGGAATCTTTAGTTATTTCCACTCTTTTTCGAAAACGCTTTAACTCAGTGAGAAAAACACTTTTTGCCCGTATGGCTATAGCTTTTCAAAATGTTGCAGGATCATAATGATTTTGACATATATTGTACAGAATCTGGTCCTTTTCAACATATTTCAGAACCGGAAAGCTGCCTCGAAGGAATCTTTAGTTATTTCCACTCTTTTTCGAAAACGCTTCAACTCAGTGAGAAAAACACTTTTTGACCAGATGACTATAGCTTTTCAAAATGTTGCAGGATAACAATGATTTTGACATATATTGTGCAGAATCTGGTCCTTTCAACATATTTCAGCACCAGAAAGCTGCCTTGAAGGAGTCTTTAGTTATGTCCACTCTTTTTCGAAAACGCTTCAACTCAGTGAGAAAAACACTTTTTGCCCCTATGGCTATAGCTTTTCAAAATGTTGCAGGATCACAATGATTTTGACATATATTGTGCAGAATCTGGACCTTTTCAACATATTTCAGCACCAGACAGCTGCCTTGAAGGAGTCTTTAGTTATTTCCACTCTTTTCGAAAACGCTTCAACTCAGTGAGAAAAACACTTTTTTCCAGATGACTACAGCTTTTCAAAATGTTGCAGGATCACAATGATTTTGACATATATTGTGCAGAATCTGGTCCTTTTCAACATATTTCAGCACCAGACAGTTGCCTTGAAGGAATCTTTAGTTATTTCCACTCTTTTTCGAAAACGCTTCAACTCAGTGAGAAAAACACTTTTTGCCAGATGACTAGAGCTTTCAAAATGTTGCAGGATCACAATGATTTTGACATATATTGTGCAGAATCTGGTCCTCTTCAACATATTTCAGCACCAGAAAGCTGCCTTGAAGGAATCTTTAGTTATTTCCACTCTTTTTCGAAAACGCTTCAACTCAGTGAGAAAAACACATTTTGCCCTTATGGCTATAGCTTTTCAAAATGTTGCAGATCACAATGATTTTGACATATATTGTGCAGAATCTGGTCCTTTTCAACATATTTCAGCACCAGAAAGCTGCCTCAAAGGAATCTTTAGTTATTTCCACTCTTTTCGAAAACGCTTCAACTTAGTGAGAAAAACACTTTTTGCCCGTATGGCTATAGCTTTTCAAAATGTTGCAGGATCACAATGATTTTGACATATATTGTGCAGAATCTGGTCCTTTTCAACATATTTCAGCACCAGACAGCTGCCTCGAAAGGAATCTTTAGTTATTTCCACTCTTTTTCGAAAACGCTTCAACTCAGTGAGAAAAACACTTTTTTCCCGCATTTCTATAGCTTTTCAAAATGTTGCAGGATCACAATGATTTCGACATATATTGTGCAGAATCTGGTCCTTTTCAACATATTTCAGCACCAGACAGCTGCCTTGAAGGAATCTTTAGTTATTTCCACTCTTTTTCGAAAACGCTTTAACTCAGTGAGAAAAACACTTTTTGCCCGTATGGCTATAGCTTTTCAAAATGTTGCAGGATCATAATGATTTTGACATATATTGTACAGAATCTGGTCCTTTTCAACATATTTCAGAACCGGAAAGCTGCCTCGAAGGAATCTTTAGTTATTTCCACTCTTTTTCGAAAACGCTTCAACTCAGTGAGAAAAACACTTTTTGACCAGATGACTATAGCTTTTCAAAATGTTGCAGGATAACAATGATTTTGACATATATTGTGCAGAATCTGGTCCTTTTCAACATATTTCAGCACCAGAAAGCTGCCTTGAAGGAGTCTTTAGTTATGTCCACTCTTTTTCGAAAACGCTTCAACTCAGTGAGAAAAACACTTTTTGCCCGTATGGCTATAGCTTTTCAAAATGTTGCAGGATCACAATGATTTTGACATATATTGTGAAGAGTCTGGACCTTTTCAACATATTTCAGCACCAGACAGCTGCCTTGAAGGAGTCTTTAGTTATTTCCACTCTTTTTCGAAAACGCTTCAACTCAGTGAGAAAAACACTTTTTTCCAGATGACTACAGCTTTTCAAAATGTTGCAGGATCACAATGATTTTGACATAAATTGTGCAGAATCTGGTCCTTTTCAACATATTTCAGAAGCAGACAGCTGCCTCGAAGGAATCTTTAGTTATTTCCACTCTTTTTCGAAAACGCTTCACGTCAGTGAGAAAAAACACTTTTTGACCAGATGACTATAGCTTTTCAAAATGTTGCAGGATCACAATGATTTTGACATATATTGTGCAGAATCTGGTCCTTTTCAACATATTTGAGCACCAGAAAGCTGCCTCTAAGAAATCTTTAGTTATTTCAACTCTTCATCGAAAACTCTTCAACGTAGTGAGAAAAACACTTTTTGCCCGTATGGCTATAGCTTTTCAAAATGTTGCAGGATCACAATGATTTTGACATATATTGTGCAGAATCTGGTCCTTTTCAACATATTTCAGCACCAGACAGTTGCCTTGAAGGAATCTTGAGTTATGTCCACTCTTTTTCGAAAACGCTTCAACTCAGTGAGAAAAACACTTTTTGACCAGATGACTATAGCTTTTCAAAATGTTGCAGGATCACAATGATTTTGACATATATTGTGCAGAATCTGGTCCTTTTCAACATATTTCAGCACCAGAAAGCTGCCTCGAAGGAATCTTTAGTTATTTCCACTCTTTTTCGAAAACGCTTCAACTCAGTGACAAAAACACTTTTTGCCCGTAGGGCTATAGGTTTTCAAAATGTTGCAGGATCACAATGATTTTGACATATATTGTGCAGAATCTGGTCCTTTTCAACATATTTCAGCACCACACAGCTGCCTTGACGGAATCTTTAGTTATTTCCACTCTTTTTCGAAAACGCTTCAACTCAGTGAGACAAACACATTTTGCCAGATGACTATAGCTTTTCAAAATGTTGCAGGATCACAATGATTTTGACATATATTGTGCAGAATCTGGTCCTTTTCAACATATTTCAGCACCAGAAAGCTGCCTCGAAGGAATCTTTAGTTATTTCCACTCTTTTTCGAAAACGCTTCAACTCAGTGAAAAAAACACTTTTTGCCCGTATGGCTATAGCTTTCAAAGTGTTGCAGGATCACAATGATTTTGACATATATTGTTCAGAATCTGGTCCTTTTCAACATATTTCAGCACCAGAAAGCTGCCTTGAAGGAATCTTTAGTTATTTCCACTCTTTTTCGAAAACACTTCAACTTTGTGGAAAAACCCTTTTTGACCGTATGGCTATAGCTTTTCAAAATTTTGCAGGATCACAATGATTTTGACATATATTGTGCAGAATCTGGTCCTTTTCAACATATTTCAGCACCAGACAGCTGCCTTGAAGGAGTCTTTAGTTATTTCCACTCTTTTTCGAAAACGCTTCAACTCAGTGAGAAAAACACTTTTTGCCAGAAGACTACAGTTTTTCAAAATGTTGCAGGATCACAATGATTTTGACATATATTGTGCAGAATCTGGTCCTTTTCAACATATTTCAGCACCAGACAGCTGCCTTGAAGGAGTCTTTAGTTATTTCCACTTATTTTCGAAAACACTTCAACTCAGTGAGAAAAACACTTTTTGACCAGATGACTATAGCTTTTCGACATGTTGCAGGATCACAATGTTTTTGACATATATTGTGCAGAATCTGGTCCATTTCAACATATTTCAGCACCAGAAAGCTGCCTTGAAGGAATCTTTAGTTATTTCCACTCTTTTTCGAAAACGCTTCAACTCAGTGAGAAAAACACTTTTTGACCAGATGACTATAGCTTTTCAACATGTTGCAGGATCACAATGATTTTGACATATATTGTGCAGAATCTGGTCCTTTTCAACATATTTCAGCACCAGAAAGCTCACTCTAAGGAATCTTTAGTTATTTCAACTCTTTATCGAAAACTCTTCAACGTAGTGAGAAAAAAACTTTTTGCCCGTATGGCTATAGCTTTTCAAAATGTTGCAGGATCACAATGATTTTGACATATATTGTGCAGAATCTGGCCCTTTTCAACATATTTCAGCACCAGACAGTTGCCTTGAAGGAATCTTTAGTTATTTCCACTCTTTTTCGAAAACGCTTTAACTCAGTGAGAAAAACACTTTTTGACCAGATGATGATAGCTTTTCAAAATTTTGCAGGATCACAATGATTTTGACATATATTGTGCAGAATCTGGTCCTTTTCAACATATTTCAGCACCAGAAAGCTGCCTCGAAGAATCTTTAGTTATTTCCACTCTTTTTCGAAAACGCTTCAACTCAGTGAGAAAAACACATTTTGCCCTTATGGCTATAGCTTTTCAAATGTTGCAGGATCACAATGATTTTGACATATATTGTGCAGAATCTGTCCTTTTCAACATATTTCAGCACCAGACAGCTGCCTTGAAGGAATCTTTAGTTATTTCAACTCTTTATCGAAAAACTCTTCAACGTAGTGAGAAAAACACTTTTGCCGTATGCTATAGCTTTTCAAAATGTTGCAGATCACAATGATTTTGACATATATTGTGCAGAATCTGGTCCTTTTCAACATATTTCAGCACCAGTTCTAGATTCTTAAAACGCTTAACTCAGTAACAACTTTACGACTCTTACACTCATTACGAAAACTCTTCAGAGAAAATCAAATGTTGCAGGATCACAATGATTCAGCTCAGAAATCTGTCAGCAATGCTTTTCAACATATTCAGCACAGAAGCTGCCCTTGATCAACCATATAACCACACCAGAACAGCTGCCTTGAAGGAATCTTTAGTTATTTCCACTCTTTTCGAAAACGCTTCAACTCAGTGAGAAAAACACTTTTTGCCCGTATGGCTAGCTTTTCAAAATGTTGCAGGATCACAATGATTTTGACATATATTGTGCAGAGTCTGGACCTTTTAAACATAATTCAGCACCAACAGCTGCTGAAGGAGTCTCTAGTTATTTCCACTCTTTTTGGAAACGCTTCAACTCAGTGAGAAAAACACTTTTTTGCCAGATGACTATAGCTTTTCAAAATGTTGCAGGATCACAATGATTTTGACATATATTGTACAGAATCTGGTCCTTTTCAACATATTTCAGAATCAGAAAGCTGCCTCGAAGGAATCTTTAGTTATTTCCACTCTTTTTCGAAAACGTTTCAACTCAGTGAGAAAAACAGTTTTTGACCAGATGACTATAGCGTTTCAAAATGTTGCAGGATCACAATGATTTTGACATATATTGTGTAGAATCTGGTCCTTTTCAACATATTTCAGCACCAGAAAGCTGCCTCGAAGGAATCTTTAGTTATTTCCACTTTTTTTCAAAAACGCTTCAACTCAGTGAGAAAAACACGTTTGCCCGCATTTCTATAGCTTTTCAAAATGTTGCAGGATCACAATGATTTTGACTTATATTATGCAGAATCAAGCCCTTTTCAACATATTTCAGCACCAGCAAGCTGCTAGAAAGGAATCTTTAGTTATTGACACTCTGTTGCAAAAAAGCTTCAACTCAGTGAGATAAACACTTTTTTGACTGTCTGGCTATATCTTTTCAAAATGTTGCAGGATCACAATGATTTTGACTTATATTATGCAGAATCAAGCCCTTTTCAACATATTTCAGCACCAGCAAGCTGCTAGAAAGGAATCTTTAGTTATTGACACTCTGTTGCAAAAAAGCTTCAGCTCAGTGAGATAAACACTTTTTGACCGTATGGCTATATCTTTTTAAAATGTTGCAGGGTCACAATGATTTTGACTTATATTATGCAGAATCAAGCCCTTTTCAACATATTTCAGCACCAGCAAGCTGCTAGAAAGGAATCTTTAGTTATTGACACTCTGTTGCAAAAAAGCTTCAACTCAGTGAGATAAACACTTTTGACCGTATGGCTATATCTTTTTAAAATGTTGCAGGATCACAATGATTTTGACTTGTATTTTGCAGAATCAAGCCCTTTTCAACATATTTCAGCACCAGCAAGCTGCTAGAAAGGAATCTTTAGTTATTGACACTTCTGTTGCAAAAAAGCTTCAACTCAGTGAGATAAAAACTTTTTGACCGTATGGCTATATCTTTTCAAAATGTTGCAGGATCACAATGATTTTGACTTTTATTATGTAGAATCAAGCCCTTTTCAACATATTTCAGCACAGCAAGCTGCTAGAAAGGAATCTTTAGTTATTGACACTCTGTTGCAAAAAAACCTTCAACTCAGTGAGATAAACACTTTTTGACCGTATGGCTACATCTTTTCAAAATGTTGCAGGATCACAATGATTTTGACTTTTATTATGTAGAATCAAGCCCTTTTCAACATATTTCAGCACCAGCAAGCTGCTAGAAAGGAATCTTTAGTTATTGACACTCTGTTGCAAAAAAGCTTCAACTCAGTGAGATAAACACTTTTTGACCGTAAGGCTATATCTTTTCAAAATGTTGCAGGATCACAATGATTTTGACTTTCATTATGTAGAATCAAGCCCTTTTCAACATATTTCAGCACCAGCAAGCTGCTAGAAAGGAATCTTTAGTTATTGACACTCTGTTGCAAAAAAGCTTCAACTCAGTGAGATAAACACTTTTTGACCGTATGGCTATATCTTTTAGAATGTTGCAGGATCACAATGATTTTGACTTATATTATGCAAAATCAAGCCTTTTCAACATATTTCAGCACCAGCAAGCTGCTAGAAAGGAATCTTTAGTTATTGACACTCTGTTGCAAAAAAGCTTCAACTCAGTGAGAAAAACACTTTTTGACCGTATGGCTATATCTTTTTAAAATGTCGCAGGATCACAATGATTTTGACTCATATTATGCAGAATCAAGCCCTTTTCAACATATTTCAGCACCAGCAAGCTGCTAGAAAGGAATCTTTAGTTATTGACACTCTGTTGCAAAAAAGCTTCAACTCAGTGAGATAAACACTTTTTGACCGCATGGCTATATCTTTTTAAAATGTTGCAGGATCACAATGATTTTGACTTATATTATGCAGAATCAAGCCCTTTTCAACATATATCAGCACCAGCAAGCTGCTAGAAAGG
The DNA here is from genome assembly GCF_037954325.1 of Fistularia commersonii. Taxonomy (NCBI): domain Eukaryota; kingdom Metazoa; phylum Chordata; class Actinopteri; order Syngnathiformes; family Fistulariidae; genus Fistularia; species Fistularia commersonii. Next base: position 7,179,472 of record NC_141288.1, read on the forward strand.
AATCTTTAGTTATTGACACTGTTGCAAAAAAGCTTCAACTCAGTGAGATAAACACTTTTTGACCGTATGGCTATATCTTTTTAAAATGTTGCAGGATCACAATGATTTTGACTTATATTATGCAAATCAAGCCCTTTTCAACATATTTCAGCACCAGCAAGCTGCTAGAAAGGAATCTTTAGTTATTGACACTCTGTTGCAAAAAAGCTTCAACTCAGTAAGATAAACACTTTTTGACCGTATTGGCTATATCTTTTCAAAATGTTGCAGGATCACAATGATTTTGACTTATATTATGCAGAATCAAGCCCTTTTCAACATATTTCAGCACCAGCAAGCTGCTAGAAAGGAATCTTTAGTTATTGACACTCTGTTGCAAAAAAGCTTCAACTCAGTGAGATAAACACTTTTTGACCGTATGGCTATATCTTTTCAAAATGTTGCAGGATCACAATGATTTTGACTTTTATTATGTAGAATCAAGCCCTTTTCAACATATTTCAGCACCAGCAAGCTGCTAAAAAGGAATCTTTAGTTATTGACACTCTGTTGAAAAAAGCTTCAACTCAGTGAGATAAACACTTTTTGACCGTATAGCTATATCTTTCAAAATGTTGCAGGATCACAATGATTTTGACTTATATTATGCAGAATCAAGCCCTTTTCAACATATTTCAGCACCAGCAAGCTGCTAGAAAGGAATCTTTAGTTATTGACACTCTGTTGCAAAAAAGCTTCAACTCAGTGAGATAAACACTTTTTGACTGTCTGGCTATATCTTTTCAAAATGTTGCAGGATCACAATGATTTTGACTTATATTATGCAGAATCAAGCCCTTTTCAACATATTTCAGCACCAGCAAGCTGCTAGAAAGGAATCTTTAGTTATTGACACTCTGTTGCAAAAAAGCTTCAACTCAGTGAGATAAACACTTTTTGACCGTATGGCTATATCTTTTTAAAATGTTGCAGGGTCACAATGATTTTGACTTATATTATGCAGAATCAAGCCCTTTTCAACATATTTCAGCACCAGCAAGCTGCTAGAAAGGAATCTTTAGTTATTGACACTCTGTTGCAAAAAAGCTTCACTCAGTGAGATAAACACTTTTTGACCGTATGGCTATATCTTTTCAAAATGTTGCAGGATCACAATGATTTTGACTTTCATTATGTAGAATCAAGCCCTTTTCAACATATTTCAGGACCAGCAAGCTGCTAGAAAGGAATCTTTAGTTATTGACACTCTGTTGCAAAAAAGCTTCAACTCAGTGAGATAAACACTTTTTGACCGTATGGCTATATCTTTTCAAAATGTTGCAGGATCACAATGATTTTGACTTTTATTATGTAGAATCAAGCCCTTTTCAACATATTTCAGCACCAGCAAGCTGCTAAAAAGGAATCTTTAGTTATTGACACTCTGTTGAAAAAAGCTTCAACTCAGTGAGATAAACACTTTTTGACCGTATAGCTATATCTTTTCAAAATGTTGCAGGATCACAATGATTTTGACTTATATTATGCAGAATCAAGCCCTTTTCAACATATTTCAGCACCAGCAAGCTGCTAGAAAGGAATCTTTAGTTATTGACACTCTGTTGCAAAAAAGCTTCAACTCAGTGAGATAAACACTTTTTGACTGTCTGGCTATATCTTTTCAAAATGTTGCAGGATCACAATGATTTTGACTTATATTATGCAGAATCAAGCCCTTTTCAACATATTTCAGCACCAGCAAGCTGCTAGAAAGGAATCTTTAGTTATTGACACTCTGTTGCAAAAAAGCTTCAACTCAGTGAGATAAACACTTTTTGACCGTATGGCTATATCTTTTTAAAATGTTGCAGGTCACAATGATTTTGACTTATATTATGCAGAATCAAGCCCTTTTCAACATATTTCAGCACCAGCAAGCTGCTAGAAAGGAATCTTTAGTTATTGACACTCTGTTGCAAAAAAGCTTCAACTCAGTGAGATAAACACTTTTTGACCGTATGGCTATATCTTTTCAAAATGTTGCAGGATCACAATGATTTTGACTTTCATTATGTAGAATCAAGCCCTTTTCAACATATTTCAGGACCAGCAAGCTGCTAGAAAGGAATCTTTAGTTATTGACACTCTGTTGCAAAAAAGCTTCAACTCAGTGAGATAAACACTTTTTGACCGTATGGCTATATCTTTTTAGAATGTTGCAGGATCACAATGATTTTGACTTATATTATGCAAAATCAAGGCCTTTTCAACATATTTCAGCACCAGCAAGCTGCTAGAAAGGAATCTTTAGTTATTGACACTCTGTTGCAAAAAAGCTTCAACTCAGTGAGAAAAACACTTTTTGACCGTATGGCTATATCTTTTCAAAATGTTGCAGGATCACAATGATTTTAACTTATATTATGCAGAATCAAGCCCTTTTCAACATATTTCAGCACCAGCAAGCTGCTAAAAAGGAATCTTTAGTTATTGACACTCTGTTGCAAAAAAGCTTCAACTCAGTGAGATAAACACTTTTTGAACGTATGGCTATATCTTTTCAAAATTTTGCAATATCACAATGATTTTGACTTATATTATGCAGAATCAAGCCTTTTCAACATATTTCAGCACCAGCAAGCTGCTAGAAAGGAATCTTTAGTTATTGACACTCTGTTGCAAAAAAGCTTCAACTCAGTGAGATAAACACTTTTTGACCGTATGGCTATATCTTTTAAAATGTTGCAGGATCACAATGATTTTGACTTTTATTATGCAAAATCAAGCCCTTTTCAACATATTTCAGCACCAGCAAGCTGGTAGAAAGGAATCTTTAGTTATTGACACTCTGTTGCAAAAAAGCTTCAACTCAGTGAGATAAACACTTTTTGAACCGTATTGGCTAATATCTTTTCAAAATGTTGCAGGATCACAATGATTTTGACTTATATTATGCAGAATCAAGCCCTTTTCAACATATTTCAGCACCAGCAAGCTGCTAGAAAGGAATCTTTAGTTATTGACACTCTGTTGCAAAAAAGCTTCAACTCAGTGAGATAAACACTTTTTGACCGCATGGCTATATCTTTTGAAAATGTTGCAGGATCACAATGATTTTGACTTATATTATGTAGAATCAAGCCCTTTTCAACATATTTCAGCACCAGCAAGCTGCTAGAAAGGAATCTTTAGTTATTAACACTCTTTATCAAAAATGCTTCAACTCAGTGAGATAAACACTTTTTGACCGTATGGCTATATCTTTTCAAAATGTTGCAGGATCACAATGATTTTAACTTATATTATGCAGAATCAAGCCCTTTTCAACATATTTCAGCACCAGCAAGCTGCTAAAAAGGAATCTTTAGTTATTGACACTCTGTTGCAAAAAAGCTTCAACTCAGTGAGATAAACACTTTTTGAACGTATAGCTATATCTTTCAAAATTTTGCAATATCACAATGATTTTGACTTATATTATGCAGAAACAAGCCTTTTCAACATATTTCAGCACCAGCAAGCTGCTAGAAAGGAATCTTTAGTTATTGACACTCTGTTGCAAAAAAGCTTCAACTCAGTGAGATAAACACTTTTTGACTGTCTGGCTATATCTTTTCAAAATGTTGCAGGATCACAATGATTTTGACTTATATTATGCAGAATCAAGCCCTTTTCAACATATTTCAGCACCAGCAAGCTGCTAGAAAGGAATCTTTAGTTATTGACACTCTGTTGCAAAAAAGCTTCAACTCAGTGAGATAAACACTTTTTGACCGTATGGCTATATCTTTTCAAAATGTTGCAGGATCACAATGATTTTGACTTATATTATGCAGAATCAAGCCCTTTTCAACATATTTCAGCACCAGCAAGCTGCTAGAAAGGAATCTTTAGTTATTGACACTCTGTTGCAAAAAAGCTTCAACTCAGTGAGATAAACACTTTTTGACCGTATGGCTATATCTTTTCAAAATGTTGCAGGATCACAATGATTTTGACTTATATTATGCAGAATCAAGCCCTTTTCAACATATTTCAGCACCAGCAAGCTGCTAGAAAGGAATCTTTAGTTATTGACACTCTTTATCAAAAACGCTTCAACTCAGTGAGATAAACACTTTTTGAACGTGTGGCTATATCTTTTCAAAATTTTGCAATATCACAATGATTTTGACTTATATTATGCAGAATCAAGCCCTTTTCAACATATTTCAGCACCAGAGAGCTGCTAGAAAGGAATCTTTAGTTATTGACACTCTGTTGCAAAAAAGCTTCAACTCAGTGAGATAAACACTTTTTGAACGTATGGCTATATCTTTTCAAAATGTTGCAGGATCACAATGATTTTGACTTTTATTATGTAGAATCAAGCCCTTTTCAACATATTTCAGCACCAGCAAGCTGCTAGAAAGGAATCTTTAGTTATTGACACTCTGTGGAAAAAAGGGTCAACTCAGTGAGATAAACACTTTTTGACCGTATAGCTATATCTTTTCAAAATGTTGCAGGATCACAATGATTTTGACTTATATTATGCAGAATCAAGCCCTTTTCAACATATTTCAGCACCAGCAAGCTGCTAGAAAGGAATCTTTAGTTATTGACACTCTGTTGCAAAAAAGCTTCAACTCAGTGAGATAAACACTTTTTGACTGTCTGGCTATATCTTTTCAAAATTTTGCAATATCACAATGATTTTGACTTATATTATGCAGAATCAAGCCCTTTTCAACATATTTCAGCACCAGCAAGCTGCTAAAAAGGAATCTTTAGTTATTGACACTCTGTTGCAAAAAAGCTTCAACTCAGTGAGATAAACACTTTTTGAACGTATGGCTATATCTTTTCAAAATTTTGCAATATCACAATGATTTTGACTTATATTATGCAGAAACAAGCCTTTTCAACATATTTCAGCACCAGCAAGCTGCTAGAAAGGAATCTTTAGTTATTGACACTCTGTTGCAAAAAAGCTTCAACTCAGTGAGATAAACACTTTTTGACTGTCTGGCTATATCTTTTCAAAATGTTGCAGGATCACAATGATTTTGACTTATATTATGCAGAATCAAGCCCTTTTCAACATATTTCAGCACCAGCAAGCTGCTAGAAAGGAATCTTTAGTTATTGACACTCTGTTGCAAAAAAGCTTCAACTCAGTGAGATAAACACTTTTTGACCGTATGGCTATATCTTTTTAGAATGATGCAGGATCACAATGATTTTAACTTATATTATGCAAAATCAAGCCCTTTTCAACATATTTCAGCACCAGCAAGCTGCTAGAAAGGAATCTTTAGTTATTGACACGCTGTTGCAAAAAAGCTTCAACTCAGTGAGATAAACACTTTTTGACCGTATGGCTATATCTTTTCAAAATGTTGCAGGATCACAATGATTTTGACTTATATTATGCAGAATCAAGCCCTTTTCAACATATTTCAGCACCAGCAAGCTGCTAGAAAGGAATCTTTAGTTATTGACACTCTGTTGCAAAAAAGCTTCAACTCAGTGAGATAAACACTTTTAAACCGTATGGCTATATCTTTTCAAAATGTTGCAGGATCACAATGATTTTGACTTATATTATGCAGAATCAAGCCCTTTTCAACATATATCAGCACCAGTAAGCAGCTAGAAAGGAATCTTTAGTTATTGACACTCTGTTGCAAAAAAGCTTCAACTCAGTGAGATAAACACTTTTTGACCGTATGGCTATATCTTTTCAAAATGTTGCAGGATCACAATGATTTTGACTTATATTATGCAGAATCAAGCCCTTTTCAACATATTTCAGCACCAGCAAGCTGCTAGAAAGGAATCTTTAGTTATTGACACTCTGTTGCAAAAAAGCTTCAACTCAGTGAGATAAACACTTTTTGACCCTATGGCTATATCTTTTTAGAATGATGCAGGATCACAATGATTTTAACTTATATTATGCAAAATCAAGCCCTTTTCAACATATTTCAGCACCAGCAAGCTGCTAGAAAGGAATCTTTAGTTATTGACACTCTGTTGCAAAAAAGCTTCAACTCAGTGAGATAAACACTTTTTGACCGTATGGCTATATCTTTTCAAAATGTTGCAGGATCA